>NW_026898722.1:0-59230 GCF_033153095.1 Gastrolobium bilobum
GAAATCCAAGCTAATGTGGAGCAACAAAATATTGATAAAACATGCATCTTTTCAACAATCATGTGTTAGTATTTGGGTGTCCTAGAGACAATCTTATGATTAAATAAGGACATAGATGTAGACCTTTTTAATATTGTCGAAAATAAATAAAAGCACTCTTTATCTTGTTTCATAATTCTGTCTCGATATTAATGTTAATATATTATGAATAACTTGATAAACCCCGTGGAATAAAATAGGTATCTCTTGAGTATCTGTGATGAGATCACAATCATGAGGATTCAAGAATACCGGATGTTTATTCCTAATTTTATGTTCCTAGTCTAGAGATACTGAGAATGGGGTCAGTGATCTCGGAAGACTAGCACGACTTATCTACTTGTATATGGATACAAGGTATAGACCTCATGTGCTACAGATATGGAGATGTCTTAGCTAAAGTCGTGGGTGGACCTATAAGGGTATAGCTCGCACTGAACAGACCCACAAAGAGACTCTATGAGGAACTCTCACAGAGAGTATCATTAGAGTAGTCTCTTTATATTCGGGTATGTCTTTCCTAAGACCAGAAGTTATTACCTAGACTGTGTTCTAGAAGGCATGCTTTGATTGTGCACCTCGTCTGCCTGAAACATGGAGACTCATAGGTATACTGTTGGGCTTGTCCTGAAAGAACACAGGGCTAGGGTGATAAGCTGAAGGAATTCGTCAAATCTTTGTGAGAGATTAGGTTATCTGTAAACCGGAGAAATCGGGATGACATTTACAGGGACTCGGGAATCTATGCATAGTAAAAGAGATCATGAGATGATCTGCCTTTAGAGTCTGTAAATTGAAGATTCCCTATTTTGAATAAAGCTTACCCTAAACCGCAGGGGTTGATACTCTTCCTTACCCTAGGTTTTATGGGAAGGTAACCGAGACGAAAGGAAATATATACGGCAACCAAATATGTGTAATAGGATGATCAAGTCACTAATCTAACTAGTTCTGGGGCAACAAAGCATTGCTAGTGCTCTGTGTTGTCATTAGATGGGTTGTGGGCTTATTGGGCCCAAGCCCATTTATGTCAGTAGCTATGTTGGACCTAATGGGTCACACACTAACACCTAATTGTCTAGATGCTCTAGCATTAATGGTATTGGGCCTAACAATTGTTATTAGCGCAAGAAGTAGTTTGGAACTCCACAGATAGGGTGGAGGGCGCATGGATCTAAGTAATGGGCTTGGATAGTCCAAGACATTACTAATTAATTTAATTAGTTAAATTAATTATCAAATGTTGAAATTTTGAATTTTGAATTTGAATTTTGAAATTTGAATTTTGAATTTGAACTTTGAAATTCGAATTTTGAATTTTGAATCTGAAATTTGAAATTTGATATTTGAATTTTGAATTTTGAAATTTGAATTTTGAATTTGAATTTTGAAATTTGAAATTTGAATTTTGAAATTTGAATTTGAATTTAGAATTTGAATTTGAATTTAAAATTTAAGTGTTTGAAAGTTTGAATTCAAATGTTTGATATTCGAATTTGAATTGGCTATGAAAAGTTGTTTCATAACAAAAGGATAAGATGAGATCTTGTTGGAACATATCAAGAGGAAATCTTTTGGACATAATCTAAGAAGATTTGGGGTGCTGATTTGGCTGTTGGTTAGTCATCAGAATCAGCTCCAGAAGATACGATCTGTTGGGAGAATATTTGAGTGATTTGATTCAAGTTTGAATGCAACTACTCAAATGTATCTGGTCATTATTTAGGCTATATGGGGCGCACCATATAGCTGAATATATGATGATATATGATCAAATATTTGATTAGGCTTTGAACCTAATATCATAAAGATATGATAGGATGTTGTTGGCAAGATTTGATAAGATTTGATTTGCAACAAATCCTCTTGTTTCTCCTTGTTGGTGCGCCCTTTTGAAGGGATTTTGAGGATCAAAAATCTGATTGCATCATGAATCTCTTGATCACTACTTGTGCGCCTAATAGTATATATGTTCCTCCTAGGGTTTTGTAAAAGGCCTAAGCCATTCTCTCCTTATTCCTGCGCCACTTTTGTGAGGTTTTCTCTCTGAAAACTTCACTCTTCTAAACACTTTTACATAGTCTCCTTTCATCACACATTGAGTGCATAGCAAGCCTTATTGTGGTGATCAGTCGGCGGCTTTACTGGAAGGAGTTCCTGTATCTAGACGCGGGTGGTGTGGATCAACGTTAGAGGGTCTGAACCCTTCAGACCTACCTTGATCATCTTAAGTTTTCACGAACAAGGTATGACATACGTCTTAAAGTATTTAAAATTCTCATTAAATAAAATGTAAAAGAAAAATAATGAAGAAGTTATAATATTCCAAATATTTTGGCAAATATTAATTTAATCAAAGACAACAAGATTTTTTGGAATTAAAGCTTAAATAATAAACTGTTGGAGACGTTATGGCTATTGGAGATATTATGACCGTTGGAGAATAATTTCAGTTATTGTAACTTTCATGTTTCCCGAACTTATAAATAAGGTATCATTGTAGTGTGACAACACAACAAAAATACATTTTCTTATCTCTCTTTTTCTATTCTTCTTCTAATTCTTATTAATTTTACAACATCTTATCAGCACGATTCCGCTCACATGAAGATTCCTTTAGCATAATTCTTCTAGCGTATTGGATTTTTGGATATAAAAAGCCTAAAAGGAAAAGGTTAGATTTTCAAATAACTATGGAGAAAGAGAAAGGTTAGTAACCCAATTTTTAATCTCATTTATATAAAATAATGAATTCTAAAAAGACACTACTGGTGATCGCATGACAATGGCATGCACAATGCTCTGAATCTCCTAAACTTCATTGATTTTTTTTTTAATTTGTTACATTGGTAATGACTATTATGATGAGCATAAAAAGAAAATGAAACATAGAAGCTCTAAAGCACAGACTCGTTCATTTTTGAAAAATGTGCGTGTCAGACACGTGTCAGACACGTGTCCGACACGCGGACACGCGTCGGACACGGACACGGACACGCGATCAACATTTTGGGACACGTGGTCAATTTTCTGACACGCTCCGACACGTTTTTTCGACACGTGATCAACGCTCCGACACGTTTTTTTTAGTCTTAATTTTATTTTATTAACTAAAAATAAAAAAAATAATACGTTTTTTTTAAGTCTTAATTTTATTTTATTAATTAAAAATAAAAAAATCATTTATAAATCAATTTTTTTCTGTTATGAAATTTGACAAGTTTTGTTTGGAAAGAAATGTAAGAAAAGGAAATGATTGTGATTGTGATTGTGATTGTGATTGTGATTTGTTTGGAAAGAAAAAGAAAGAAAAGGAAAAGGAAGTTGTGATTGTGATTGTCAATTTTACATGCCAAGTCCCAGTATAGCAGCAGATGTGATTGTGATTTGTTTGGAAAGAAAAGGAAAGCAACATATCTGATGTGATCTGAGATTAAAGATTTGAGAAGTATTTTGAATTATTTATTTGTAATATTTTATTTATTTTTAGATGTTAATTAATGTTATATTTATTTTAGGAAGTTTTATTATTGTTAGAATTTTAGATTTTAAATTTTGAATCAATTTATAATGGGAAAAATGTTCTCTGCAGTTAATGCAGATAATTATCTGCATTTATTTTCAAAACAACGTCGTTTTGGTATTGAAATTTTAAAAAATTTAAATATAAAGACTATTATAACCCTGAAATAAATTAAAATTACAAAAATATCATGATTTCCGCCCCAAAACGACGTCATATTGGGCTTACTGCAGATAAATTATCTGCATTAACTGCAGAAAAAGTAAACCCATTTATAATTAGTCTATAAAAAGGTGCTTACGACCCTTATTATAGGAGTTGAATATTATTATTTTGTTAATTGAAATTGAGAAGTTACTCTTTTGTGCAATCCCAATAGCCACTTTTCTATTGCGCTTGTATCCTTTTTTGTTCAATATGACTTCAATGACACCACTAGTTCCTTCCCCTTCTTCAGGTATACATATATATTTGATCGAGTTTCTTGTGGTCTTCATTCTTCAATTATATTCTTTTTATAATACTCAGTTTTCATCAATCTATTGTCAAGTCAAGGTTGTTTTGTGGTCTTTGAGGAGGAAGTTGGTTCCTTTTTGTGTCCACTCCTCTTCATTTGAGTTTGTAAAGCATTTGCCACTTTTGCACATCTTAAAAGAGGTTACCTTGGGCAGGAAACATATGTGCTTCAACGATTGTAGCAATTGTAGCAATTGTTGTCCCAAATGTTATTTTGGTGGCGCTTTTGGTTCTAGGCTGTTGCTGTTGCTGGAGAAGAAGGCGAAACAAAAACCATGATGCAGATCTAGAAATGGGAGATAGCAGTAATTGTTTTTGCTCTTACTATTTATCTATTTCAAAGCACGAACAATAGCATGCTAGTAATTTTGCTTAACTTACTTTTTACCTCAGCTAGGAATTATTTTACTTGTCAAGAAGAGTCTTTGCATTTTGACTTGGCTACAATTGAAGCTGCAACAAATAGGTTCTCGAATGAGAAGAAGATAGGCCAAGGTGGATTTGGTGTGGTTTATAAGGTAAAAAGAAATTATAAGGAAACATGTTGTCATGCTCGTATGCTAATTTATGCTGACTGGAGCTATTCTAATCTCATGCATGTTTTCAGGGTACCCTTCCTAATGGACAAGAGATAGCTGCAAAGAGGCTATACAGAAGCTCCTTGCAGGGTGACATAGAATTCAGGAACGAGGCTGCACTTGTTGCACTTCAACATAGAAATTTAGTTAGGATTTTGCTTGGAGGGAGCAGAGAGGATACTTGTTTACGAATTCATCCCCAATTCAAGCCTTGACCGCTTTCTATGTGGTTTGTAATTTTTGGACTCTCTTGTTCTGGTTTGGTTTTTAATGTTATTGTATGAACTAATTCTTCTACAGAACTCAATTTATTGCTAACTTGAATATTACAATTTGACTAATTTGTAGATCATGAGAACCAAGCAGAGCTTGATTGGGCAACACGTTACCAAATTATAGTTGGGATTGCTGGAGGAGTTAAATACCTCCATGAAGATTCTAGTCTTAGAATAATACATCGCGATCTCAAGGCTAGTAATGTCCTATTAGATGACGAAATGAATCCAAAGATTTCAGATTTTGGCATGGCAAAGATTTTCCATGGAGACCAAAGTCAAGTTGACTCTACAACAGAAAGGATAGTTGGAACTTAGTAAGTTATAAAGGCCATTGTAGAGTCAACTTGACTTTGGTCTCCATGGAAAATCTTTGCCATGCCAAAATCTGAAATCTTTGGATTCATTTCGTCATCTAATAGGACATTACTAGCCTTGAGATCGCGATGTATTATTCTAAGACTAGAATCTTCATGGAGGTATTTAACTCCTCCAGCAATCCCAACTATAATTTGGTAACGTGTTGCCCAATCAAGCTCTGCTTGGTTCTCATGATCTACAAATTAGTCAAATTGTAATATTCAAGTTAGCAATAAATTGAGTTCTGTAGAAGAATTAGTTCATACAATAACATTAAAAACCAAACCAGAACAAGAGAGTCCAAAAATTACAAACCACATAGAAAGCGGTCAAGGCTTGAATTGGGGATGAATTCGTAAACAAGTATCCTCTCTGCTCCTCCCTCCAAGCAAAATCCTAAAAGCCTAACTAAATTTCTATGTTGAAGTGCAACAAGTGCAGCCTCGTTCCTGAATTCTATGTCACCCTGCAAGGAGCTTCTGGATAGCCTCTTTGCAGCTATCTCTTGTCCATTAGGAAGGGTACCCTGAAAACATGCATGAGATTAGAATAGCTCCAGTCAGCATAAATTAGCATACGAGCATGACAACATGTTTCCTTATAATTTCTTTTTACCTTATAAACCACACCAAATCCACCTTGGCCTATCTTCTTCTCATTCGAGAACCTATTTGTTGCAGCTTCAATTGTAGCCAAGTCAAAATGCAAAGACTCTTCTTGACAAGTAAAATAATTCCTAGCTGCGGTAAAAAGTAAGTTAAGCAAAATTACTAGCATGCTATTGTTCGTGCTTTGAAATAGATAAATAGTAAGAGCAATAACAATTACTGC
Organism: Gastrolobium bilobum; assembly: GCF_033153095.1. Classification (NCBI taxonomy): domain Eukaryota; kingdom Viridiplantae; phylum Streptophyta; class Magnoliopsida; order Fabales; family Fabaceae; genus Gastrolobium; species Gastrolobium bilobum. The sequence continues at coordinate 6,123 of NW_026898722.1, forward strand.
TATCTCCCATTTCTAGATCTGCATCATGGTTTTTGTTTCGCCTTCTTCTCCAGCAACAGCAACAGCCTAGAACCAAAAGCGCCACCAAAATAACATTTGGGACAACAATTGCTACAATTGCTACAATCGTTGAAGCACATATGTTTCCTGCCCAAGGTAACCTCTTTTAAGATGTGCAAAAGTGGCAAATGCTTTACAAACTCAAATGAAGAGGAGTGGACACAAAAAGGAACCAACTTCCTCCTCAAAGACCACAAAACAACCTTGACTTGACAATAGATTGATGAAAACTGAGTATTATAAAAAGAATATAATTGAAGAATGAAGACCACAAGAAACTCGATCAAATATATATGTATACCTGAAGAAGGGGAAGGAACTAGTGGTGTCATTGAAGTCATATTGAACAAAAAAGGATACAAGCGCAATAGAAAAGTGGCTATTGGGATTGCACAAAAGAGTAACTTCTCAATTTCAATTAACAAAATAATAATATTCAACTCCTATAATAAGGGTCGTAAGCACCTTTTTATAGACTAATTATAAATGGGTTTACTTTTTCTGCAGTTAATGCAGATAATTTATCTGCAGTAAGCCCAATATGACGTCGTTTTGGGGCGGAAATCATGATATTTTTGTAATTTTAATTTATTTCAGGGTTATAATAGTCTTTATATTTAAATTTTTTAAAATTTCAATACCAAAACGACGTTGTTTTGAAAATAAATGCAGATAATTATCTGCAGAGAACATTTTTCCCATTATAAATTGATTCAAAATTTAAAATCTAAAATTCTAACAATAATAAAACTTCCTAAAATAAATATAACATTAATTAACATCTAAAAATAAATAAAATATTACAAATAAATAATTCAAAATACTTCTCAAATCTTTAATCTCAGATCACATCAGATATGTTGCTTTCCTTTTCTTTCCAAACAAATCACAATCACATCTGCTGCTATACTGGGACTTGGCATGTAAAATTGACAATCACAATCACAACTTCCTTTTCCTTTTCTTTCTTTTTCTTTCCAAACAAATCAAATCACAATCACAATCATTTCCTTTTCTTACATTTCTTTCCAAACAAAACTTGTCAAATTTCATAACAGAAAAAAATTGATTTATAAATGATTTTTTTATTTTTAATTAATAAAATAAAATTAAGACTTAAAAAAAACGTATTATTTTTTTTATTTTTAGTTAATAAAATAAAATTAAGACTAAAAAAAACGTGTCGGAGCGTTGATCACGTGTCGAAAAAACGTGTCGGAGCGTGTCAGAAAATTGACCATGTGTCCCAAAATGTCGGACGCGTGTCCGTGTCGGACGCGTGTCCGTGTCGGACGCGTGTCCGTGTCGGACACGTGTCCGACACGCACATTTTTAAAAAATGAACGAGTCTGTGCTTTAGAGCTTCTATGTTTCATTTTCTTTTTATGCTCATCATAATAGTCATTACCAATGTAACAAATTAAAAAAAAAAAAAATCAATGAAGTTTAGGAGATTCAGAGCATTGTGCATGCGATCACCAGTAGTGTCTTTTTAGAATTCATTATTTTATATAAATGAGATTAAAAATTGGGTTACTAACCTTTCTCTTTCTCCATAGTTATTTGAAAATCTAACCTTTTCCTTTTAGGCTTTTTATATCCAAAAATCCAATACGCTAGAAGAATTATGCTAAAGGAATCTTCATGTGAGCGGAATCGTGCTGATAAGATGTTGTAAAATTAATAAGAATTAGAAGAAGAATAGAAAAAGAGAGATAAGAAAATGTATTTTTGTTGTGTTGTCACACTACAATGATACCTTATTTATAAGTTCGGGAAACATGAAAGTTACAATAACTGAAATTATTCTCCAACGGTCATAATATCTCCAATAGCCATAACGTCTCCAACAGTTTATTATTTAAGCTTTAATTCCGAAAAATCTTGTTGTCTTTGATTAAATTAATATTTGCCAAAATATTTGGAATATTATAACTTCTTCATTATTTTTCTTTTACATTTTATTTAATGAGAATTTTAAGAGAGAAGGATAAAAGTAAAAAATATAAGTAATATTTTTTAATTATTTAAACGGAGGAATAAATTATAATACTTTTTTTAAAAGCTGTATCTTGAAAAATTCCTTTTATTAAGGTTAGCACCAGAAACACTCTTTAATTTCCTTGGCATGTAAAATTGACGAGACATTGTATGTGAGTATGTAATTGTCTACTATACTTATTGTGGTACAATAAACCAAGTATATTATCAATTTATCAGGCTAGCCTTGTTATTTTGTAAAATCACGGAAGGTTGGGTATTTACATAGGTTAATAAACTAAAAAAAATGTTTTAAATTAATATTTTGAAATAAAATAATTATATTATGCATAAAACTAATTGGTTATATTAATTTTTTAATAAATTTTGTAACTATTTATTGATTATTAATATATATGTATGTATGTAAATAATAAATATATTTTTTTAATATGTATTTGCCATTTTTTGTGCTACATATGGGTAAAAAAATTAATTTATTTTTTTAAATAAAAAATTACAAATTTATAGCTGTTTTGGAAATAATTACACATTTATTGCACAATATCACGCCCAAGTTGAGCATCACCAATCACGCCTAAATTGGGCGTCACTCAAGAGGCAATCACGCCTAATTTAGGTGCCACTCATCAGGTGTTGACACGTGTCATTTTTGTTTTCCAAAAAAAAATTTAACAATTTAATCGTAAAACTTCTAAAATCCATAACTTTTGACTCAGGTATCCAAATCAAGTAATTCTTGTTTTGATTCCACATAACTTTTCGAGATCTACGCAATGACTTCTCATTTGACATATTTTATTTCTCACAAACACAATTTAAATTTGCAAGAATGGTATTTTAAGAGCGGTTAAACCCAGAAGCCTATGAGTTCTGGGTTTGTGATTTAATATAAAAATATAAATAAAGATTTGGATTGTGATTTAAATTAAAAATAAAATTAAAAATTATTATTAAAAAGGAAAACAAAATAAAGATTTGATTTGTGATTTAAACTCAAAAATTAATTTGAAAAATCTGTATTAATAAAGGAAATAATTAAATAAATATTCTAAATTTCTAAGGAAGAAGGATTTTTTTTAAAAAAATATTCATAAGCCATCATTAATTTCAGACTACGAATAATAACCCAGAAGCTTATAGCATTAATCATTAATTTCAAAAATAAAATCCTTCTTCCATAGAGATTTAGAATATTTATTTAATTATTTTCTTTATTAATACAGATTTTTCAAATTGATTTTTGAGTTTAAATCACAAATCAAATCTTTATTTATTTATTTATATTAAATCACAAACCCAGAACTCAGAGGCTTCTGGGTTTAACCGCTCTTATAATACCATTCTTGCAAATTTAAATTGTGTTCGTGAGAAATAAAATATGTCAAATGAGATGTCATTGTGTAGATCTCGAAAAGTTATGTGGAATCAAAAAAAGAATTACCTGATTTGGATACCCGGGTCAAAAGTTACAGCCTTCAGAAGTTTTACGATTAAATTGTTAATATTTTTTTTTTTTTTTTTGGGTACATTGCCAGGAGGTATCCCCATTCAACCTTCTTCGGGCACCATGCCCTCGGGGTACGGCCCGTTTGGGCTAGCCCCTCATTGTAACAGTGGGTGCACTAAGCTTCGCAACCGGAGAAAGGACGAGACTAATCCCCCAACCGAAGATTTTTGGCTTATCCTCTGGCCCAATTTTTTAATGTGACACGTGTCAACACCTGATGAGTGACGCCCAATTTAAGCGTGATTGGTGACATCCAAGTTGGACGTGATATTGTGCAATAAATGTGTAATTATTTGGCAAAAAAATTAAAATATTACTATTTTAATAAATAATTACGAATACATAGCTGTTTCGAAATTATCTACGGATCTATTGCATTCATTCACGCCCAAATTAGGCGTGACTATTCACGCCTAAGTTAGGCGTGACTCCCAAGGCATTCACGCCTAAATTAGGCGTGACTCGTCTGGTGTTGACACGTGGCACAAAAAATTAATAGTTTAACCGTAAAACTTTATAAGGCCATAACTTTTGACTCGGGTATCCGATTGAGGTAATTATTTTTTTGATTCCACATAACTTTTCGAGATCTACGCAATGACATCTCATTTGATATATTTTATATCTCACAGACACAATTCAAATTTGCAACAATGATACTATAAAGATGGTACCAACGTGGATTAACTCATCTATAAATAAGATGACACCAAATTTTCTATTAAATATAAAACGCAATCAGCTCCTATTAAATACAAAATGCACCTTTAACAATAAATTCAAAATTCAAATAAACAAATTTATTTGAATTGGCGACAATCGATAACAAACTCATAAAATTACAACGCAATCAGGTCCTATTAAATACAAAACACAATCAACGCTATTAAATACAAAATGCAATCAACTTATTGGAGTTTATTTGAATTTTGAATTTAATGTTATAGTACCAAGTGTTTGAAAAAAAATAGTGTACAAGGTTATTTATTTAATTATTAAAATATATACAAATTTATATAATATTCTACCAAGTGTTTAGAATATTTATTTAATTATTTTCTTTATTAATACAGATTTTTCATATTAATTTTTGAGTTTAAATCACAAATTAAATCTTTATTTTATTTTTCTTATTAATCATAATTTTTTAAATTTTTTTGGAAATACACTATATAATACAATTATTGCAAATTTGAATTGTATTTGTGAGAGATAAAATATATCAAATAAAATGTCATTGCGTAGATATCGAAAAGTTATGTGGAATCAAAAAAAGAATTACCTCATTCGGATACCCGAGTCAAAAGTTATGGCTTTTCAAAGTTTTACAGTTCATAAGTTGACTTTTTTTTGCCATGTGTCAACACCAGATGATTCTCGCCTAAATTAGGCGTGAATGCCTTGGGAGTCACGCCTAATTTGGACGTGAATAGTCACGCCTAATTTGGGCGTGAATGAGAATGAGTGCAATAGATCCGTAGATAATTTCGAAACAACTATATATTCGTAATTATTTATTAAAATAATAATATTTTAATTTTTTTGCCGTAATTATTTATAAAACTGCCATAAATTCATAATTTTTTATTTAAAAAATAATATATCAATTTTTTTGCCGCTACATATGATATTGAAGTTTTTTAGATGAAAAAAAGACACAGTTTAACTGTTCACTTTCAAGCTCGTGAAGTTTGGGTTCTTTTTTCAAAATTAAGGAAATACAATTAATTTTAAATTTAAGAGCGAGGAAATGATTCCATGAGAATGACATCCTTAAGTCTTCAATCCGTCACCCGTGTGATGTTTATTTAAGTCAGCTGTCACCTCGTGGGTTGCTCTTACCCAATTTTAAAACAATGAAAAATGAAAATGTCATGTTCTTAAAAATTGTTTAGGGCGTTTGATACGCAGATAAATTTTAAATTCTCGGAAAATTAATTTTGGTAATTTTGTTTATCCACAATATGTGAATTGTGAATTTTTTTTTTGGAAAAATTAAAATTTCGAAATTTATTTTTGTGAAGTAAATTTTCATTGAAAAATACTACCATATCATGTGGTATTTTGAGATTTCCATCATGTGGGAATATTTTTCAAGATTTCAAGATTTTTCATTATGTGGGAATATTTTTATAGACCGGGCCAGGTCACCGGTTGAACCGACCGGGTCATCGGTTTTTATGAAAACCGGTCGGCTTGCACCGGATCACATCGGTTCTGTAATATGGCCGGTCCAATATGAAAATAGGATTCGTTACATGACCGGTTCACCGGTTTTCGGGTCGACCCGGTCGGGTCGGTCTGATTTTTATAACATTGCAAGAAACTATTCAACAAAATCCTTATGGGGTATTGTATTTATAAAGGGGGAAATGTGTATTATTTTGACGGACCTATAGTTATGTCATTTTAAGTGAGAAAAAGAGATAAATTATGAGAGGAAAAATAAGTGGAAAAATTTTTAAATGTGCGGATTTCACATCTTTGTGAGAGTGAAAGGATATAAGGTATGTCATTTAAAATGACACACATTTTTTTCATTTATATATCATGCAAATAGGGATGAGAAGACGGGTTTGACTGGTGGAATTACCGTGTTTAACCTGTTACATTTAATAGGATGGTTATTTATTTTTATTTTTTATTTTTTTTGGATAGCAAAGAAAGGAATTTATTTTTATTTTTGGAAATACGTAGGTTGGTTATAAAAATAATCTACCAGCCCACCTAATTGGCCTCGTAAAAAATATGACTTATATAAGGGATTGGAATGGGTAAAGACAGGTTAATCCGTTGTTTTTTTTTTAAATCCCAATTCCTATTGATTTCTTGAGCCTTTTTGGCTTTTCCCCTTTGCAAATTCGCACTCTTCCACTGTTGTACCCTTCATTTCTCTGTGTCTTTGTTCCTTATTCCTCCTCAATTTTCCAAATTATTTGGCCAAGCTATGCTCTTAAATTTTTTCTTTTTATTATTCTCTCTCTTTTCATGGTTGTTTGGCTGTTTGTTATTTTTACTAGGGTTTGCTTTTCTGCAGTAATTGCAGATAACTTATATGCAGTAAGTCCAATACGACGTCGTTTAGAGCAGAAATCATGGTGTTTTTGTAATTTTAATTTATTCCAGGGTTATTATAATCTTTATAATTATAATTTGTTAATTTTTCAATCTCAAAATGACATCGTTTTAGGAGTAAATGCAGATAACTTGTCTAAATTAACTGTAGAAATATTTTTCTGTTTTTATTAAGGGTTCGTTTTTTCTGCAGTTACTGCAGATAAGTTATGTGCAGTAAGCCCAATACGACGTCATTTTGGGCAGATATCGTGATATTTTTGTAATTTTAATTTATTTCAGAGTTATAATAGTCTTTATATTTATAATTTTTTAAGATTTCAATACCAAAACGACGTCGTTTTGAAAATAAATGCAGATAACTTATCTGCAGTAACTGCACAAACATTTTTCTCTTTTACTAATATATGTTTCAACATATATAAGTGAGCCTTTATGCTCTTTTAACATAACTTAGTCATATTTGATGATATCAATTGTCTAGACTGAAATAACTTCTCCCTGTGACTTTGATCATATTAAATATGATAATATCAATTGTCTCTAGAACATCCATATACTAACAACATTTTCTCCATCTCTTATCTTATTTTTATTATCATTTATAACACTCTTAGCACATTTAGCTACTAATTTATTGACCATCTTTTGCCAAATTTAGTTGTCATTTATCATTCTTTGTGTATCTTAAATCAATTTTTTTCAAAAAAGTGATTTTTACAAAGGAAATGAAGCATTTTGTTAAATTTTTATTTTTAAAACCCAATTCTCTCTCCCTTTTAAGTTTTGAGACCACTTGCCCAATAATAATGGTGTTACTATCAATATTGAATTCTATTAGTTTGAATATCTGTTTGCATGATGCAAAATATTTTTAATGGACAATGATGACCAATTGATAAGAAAGAGGACATCCCTACGGGCTCTGGTTTGTAATTACTTCTCTCAAGAGTTGACTTTACATGCAAATGATTGATCAAAGTTGTCATGTATTAAGAATAATTTGCAATTTGTTCTAGATGGGTATTCTTTGTGGACATAGAGTCACGATGATAACATCTACAAATGTGTTATTCTTACAAAGACCAAGCTAGGTGGTTATGGTTGACATGATGAATTCCTCATCACTCCGTTTAAAGCCATGTCATTCTTACAACAATAAATGAGTTGATTGATTATATTTTACTTTTTAAATTAAAAATATAATTTTCTTTTTTTTCATTTTTTTTCTGCTTTGTTTAAAAAAAAGTATATTTTGTAAGAAAAGATCATCATCTAGAGATAAAATATGCAAATAACAATGAGATATGTTATTCTGCCTACTCCTTAATCTGCTTACTTTACCCATTCCTCTTAATACTATTACATTACAATCTCATCAAACCGTGGAGATTTGCAAGATAAAAAAAAACCCTTTCATCCCTTTATCTCTCCTCTTCGTCTCGTCTTTTCTCTTTCCTCCCATGCTCCAAATCTTGTTGTCTTGAGCGGGTTCTCCCCATTAATCTTCATGACAGCATCTCCGGCCATCAGATATGGGTAGTTAGGGGCGGGGGAGTTCCTTGATCGTGGAGGATTAGAAGCTGCTTGTGCTCGGAATCTGGATTTCTGATTGTTGAAAACCTTCTAGAATGTTTATTGTAGGAACCATAAGATTTCAAGAATTTCTTGATAGATTGCATCAACCTCAAGAGAAATGTATGTTTTGTTGGGCTTCCTCCTTCAATGCTAAGCCCAAGCCCATTTGAGGGGTTTCCTAAAAACCCTAACCCTAATTTCCACCTCCTTTATATATACTCATTACTTGTGGGTGGAGGCTAGGTCAGATTTGAGAGAACAAATTTGAGAGAATTATTTGATTATTTGAGCAAGGCTTTATGCTTTGCATTTGAAAGATCTCTAGAGAGAAAGTTTGAGTGAAACATCTCTAGGGTAGTTTGATTATCACCATTGTTGGAGAGGTTGAGTTAACCACCATATTGGTGTATTTGATTATTTGTAACCATTATTTTCATAGTGGATTTCTGATCTGGACTAGGTCCCGTGCGTTTTTACTTCTTCATTGGAGAAGGTTTTCCCACGTTAAATCTGGTTGTGTTCTTCTTCTCTCTCTTCCCTGTTTTCGTTTTGATTTTTCCGCTGCGCTGCCTGACCTGGTGAAGTTCAGGCTGAGGTATTGCCGAGATCCGAGATCAGGATCTTGTTGATTGACTTCCGCATAAAGGCCCCTGAGCCGAGCTTGAGGGAACCGAGTTTTCCCAACAGTGGTATCAGAGCCCGAGTTCGACGGGTTCTGAAGGAGACGAGATGGAGACCAGTGACATAACTCATGATGGAGATATGTTCAAGTTGACCGCATACAACTTCACTTATTGGAGACCGATGATGGAAGATCATCTCTACTGCAAAGATCTGCATGAGCCCATTATCCTTGATGAGAGACTGGCAGGCAAAACTGATACGGAGTGGGAGATCTTGAGTCGGAAGGCGGTAGCCACGATCAGGAAATATATTGGTAAAAGCCTCTTTGAGCACGTGTCCGAATTCACGAACGCGTATGAGTTGTGGACGAAATTAGAGTCCATGATTCAGAAGAAGACTCCCAGGAACAAAGCACACCTGGTTCGCCGACTTGTTAAGCTTGAATACAAGGACGACATGAGAATGATTGAACACCTGAACACCTACAAAGGTATTGTGAATCAGCTGTCAAAGCCGAAATACGAGTTGAAGTGCTTTTATTGTGGAAAGACAAGCCATAAGAAGCCAGATTGCTGGACCCTACAGAATGATGAGAAGAACGGCTCTGTAAAGCCGGATCAGATTATTCCCAAGAAGAGGGAAGACAAGAGCACCACTGCGGTGGCTGCCAACCCGGATGCCGAGATATTCCTCCTTGGTGAGGATAATTATTTGAATGTTGCATATGATGACTGCACCTGGATTGTTGACTCCGGTGCCTCCTTCCACCTTACTCCACACAAAGGTTTTTTCTCCTCTTATCGAGGTGGTGATTTTGGAGTCGTGAAGATGGGAAATCAAGTGACCAGCAGATTTTTGGTGTCGGCGATGTAACTCTGACCACAGATGTCAGATGCCGACTTGTGTTGAAGGATGTGAGCATTGTACCTGACATGCGTTTGAACCTAATCTCGATAGGCAAACATGACGATGCCGGGTTAGTGAACTACTTTGGTAGTGTGAGATGGAAGCTGGCCAAGGGAAACCTTGTTGTGGCCCGAGGTAAGAAAGAAGGCTCCTTGTACGTGATGCAAGGAAAGATCAATGGCGGAGAAGCCGATTCTGTTCGAGATGAATCTAGCTTGGAGCTATGGCACAAGCGCCTCGGCCGCATGAGCGAGAAAGGGCTACAGATCCTGAACAAGAAAGGATTATTGACCGGGTTGAAAGGCCAAGCGTTGGAGTGTTGCACGCACTGCCTAGCTGGAAAACAGCACTGGGTTTCCTTTGCGAGACCGGATCAACCAAGAAGACGAAGGAATATTCTTGACCTCGTCCATACTGATGTTTGCTCCATGTCGGAGAAATCTCTTGGAGGAGCTCAGTATTTTGTTTCGTTTATTGATGACCATTCCCGCAAAGTGTGGGTATATTTCTTGAAGACTAAAGACCAGGTACTGCAATCCTTTAAAGAATTCCATGCTATGGTTGAAAGGGAGACTGGTAAGAAATTGAAGGTGGTCCGATTTGATAATGGTGGTGAGTATTGCGGCCCATTTGATGCATACTGCAGAGCGGTCGGGATTCGACTTGAGAAGACGCCCCCCAAGACACCTCAGCTGAATGGACTGGCTGAGAGGATGAACAGAACAATTGAAGAGAAGGTACGGAGCATGATATCCAATGCCAGGTTACGAAAATCATTCTGGGTAGAAGCCGTCAAAACTGCTGTTGACTTGATCAACCTCTCACCATCACGGCCACTTGAAGGAGAAATTCCAGAAGAAGTCTGGACAGGTCGGAAAGCGGCCTATAATCAACTGAAAGTGTTTGGATGCCGAGCTTTCGTGCATATCCCTAAAGATGAAAGGGTCAAACTTGATGCAAAGACCAATGAATGCATTTATCTTGGTTCGCTGAGATGTGAGTTCGGGTTCCGACTTTGGGATCCAATCAATAAGAAGATCGTGAGAAGCCGAGATATGATCTTTCATGAGCATGAGAACATTCATGACATCTCGAAGCCCAAAGTCCGGGTTACTGTCAGACGTGAAGAACCCATCCCTCTTGTTCTAGCTGAAGCAGGGGGAGAAAATCAAGAAAATGATGATCAGCAACAAGTTGAAGATGACCAAGACATTGAGGTCCGAGTTGATGATGAGATCCAGGATGAGAATGATGTACCGGGTTCTCAAGCTGAAGAACAGCCGAGATATCCAACTCGAGAAAGAAGACCCTCTACGAGATACCCATATGATGAATACACCGTTGTTGCTGAAGACGGTGAGCCTCAGAGTTATGATGAGGCTATGATGAGCTCAGAGAAAGAAAAATGGGAAAAGGCAATGCAAGACGAGATGAAGTCTCTGCACGAGAATCAAACTTATGAGCTGACTGAGTTGCCAAAAGGAAGACGAGCTCTGAAAAATAAATGGGTCTACAAGATTAAGAATGAAGAGAACGGGCAAAAGCCGAGATACAAAGCCCGAATTGTAGTGAAAGGCTGCAATCAGAAGAAAAGAGTAGACTTTGAGGAGATTTTTTCTCCTGTGGTGAAAATGACCTCGGTCCGAACCGTATTAGCCATGGCGGCTTCAATAGACCTCGAGGTAGAACAAATGGACGTGAAGACAGTATTTCTTCACGGTGATTTAGAAGAAGAGATATATATGGAGCAACCTGAAGGATTCCAAGCTCCAGACCAAGAAGACTTGGTATGTCGGTTGAAGAAGAGCCTCTATGGCTTGAAGCAAGCACCTCGGCAGTGGTACAAGAAGTTTGAATCATTCATGACTGATCATAAGTTTGAAAAGACAGATGCCGACCACTGCATATTTGTGAGGAGGTATGAGGCCGGAGATTTTCTGATTTTGTTGTTATATGTTGACGACATGCTTATTGTAGGGAAAGATAAATCGAGGATAGCCGCCCTGAAGAAGGCGTTGAGCTCGTCCTTCGCAATGAAGGACCTCGGCCCTGCAAAGCAGATTCTCAGAATAAAGATTATCCGAGATAGACAGAAGAAGCTACTGTGGCTGAGTCAAGAGAAATATATTGAGAAGATTTTGAAGAGATTCAGCATGGACAAAGCCAAAACAGTGAGCACCCCCCTTGCCGGACACGTAAAGCTGAACCAGAAGCAATGTCCGAGATCTGATGAAGACAAAGATGAGATGATGAAGGTCCCGTACCAATCCATCGTCGGAAGCTTGATGTATGCAATGGTTTGCACTAGACCCGACTTGGCGTATGCTGTTGGAATGTAAGCCGGTATTTGTCAAACCCCGGCAAAGAGCACTGGGAAGCAGTGAAGTGGATCATCAAGTACCTCCGAGGTACGACCGACTTATGTCTCCGTTTTGGAGAAGGCAAAGCCGAGTTGCAAGGCTACTCGGATTTTGATTTAGGGGGAGACGCCGACTCGAGGAAGTCGACTACAGGATATTTGATGAGATTTGTCGGATGAGCTGTCTCTTGGCAATCAAGACTTCAGAAATGTGTTGCACTATCGACAACTGAGGCTGAGTACATTGCTGCTACTGAGGCAAGCAAAGAGATGTTGTGGATGAAGAAGTTCCTCATGGAACTCGACCATGACCAAGACAAGTACGAGCTGGGTTGTGACAATCAAAGCGCAATCCATCTTGCGAAGAATTCAACCTATCACTCCCGCACTAAGCATATTGACGTGAGGTATCACTCGATCCGGGATGTGGTGGAAGATGGAGAGCTCGAACTCGTCAAGGTGCACACTGACCAAAATTGGTCCGACATGATGACGAAGCCGGTTCCAGCAAGGAAATTTGAAGACTGCCGTGAAGGAGCCGGGTTGATGCTGAAGCCGATGCATTGAAGTCGGAGGGGGAGATTTGTTGGGCCTCCTCCTTCAATACTAAGCCCAAGCCCATTTGAGGGGTTTCCTAAAAACCCTAACCCTAATTTCCACCTCCTCTATATATACTCATTACTTGTGGGTGGAGGCTAGGTCAGATTTGAGAGAACAAATTTGAGAGAATTATTTGATTGTTTGATCAAGGCTTTATGCTTTGCATTTGAAAGATCTCTAGAGAGAGAGTTTGAGTGAAACATCTCTAGGGTAGTTTGATTATCACCATTGTTGGAGAGGTTGAGTTAACCACCACATTGGTGTATTTGATTATTTGTAACCATTATTTTCATAGTGGATTTCTGATCTGGACTAGGTCCCGTGGGTTTTTACTTCTTCATTGGAGAAGGTTTTCCCACGTTAAATCTGGTTGTGTTCTTCTTCTCTCTCTCTCTCCTGTTTTCGTTTTGATTTTTCCGCTGCGCTGCCTGACCTGGTGAAGTTCAGGCTAAGGTATTGCCGAGATCCGAGATCAGGATCTTGTTGATTGACTTCCGCACAAAGGCCCCTGAGCCGAGCTTGAGGGAACCGAGTTTTCCCAATAGTGGTATCAGAGCCCGAGTTCGACGGGTTCTGAAGGAGACGAGATGGAGACCAGTGACATAACTCGTGATGGAGATATGTTCAAGTTGACCGCATACAACTTCACTTATTGGAGACCGATGATGGAAGATCATCTCTACTGCAAAGATCTGCATGAGCCCATTATCCTTGATGAGAGACCGGCAGGCAAAACTGATACGGAGTGGGAGATCCTGAGTCGGAAGGCGGTAGCCACGATCTGGAAATATATTGATAAAAGCCTCTTTGAGCACGTGTCCGAATTCACGAACGCGTATGAGTTGTGGATGAAATTAGAGTCCATGATTCAGAAGAAGACTCCCAGGAACAAAGCACACCTGGTTTGCCGACTTGTTAAGCTTGAATACAAGGACGGCATGAGCATGATTGAACACCTGAACACCTACAAAGGTATTGTGAATCAGCTGTCAAAGCCGAAATACGAGTTGAAGTGCTTTTACTGTGGAAAGACAGGCCATAAGAAGCCAGATTGCTGGACCCTACAGAATGATGAGAAGAACGGCTCTGTAAAGCCGGATCAGATTATTCCCAAGAAGAGGGAAGACAAGAGCACCACTGCGGTGGCTGCCAACCCGGATGCCGAGATATTCCTCCTTGGTGAGGATAATTATTTGAATGTTGCATATGATGACTGCACCTGGATTGTTGACTCCGGTGCCTCCTTCCACCTAACTCCACACAAAGGTTTTTTCTCCTCTTATCGAGGTGGTGATTTTGGAGTCGTGAAGATGGGAAATCAAGTGACCAGCAGATTGTTGGTGTCGGGGATGTAACTCTGACCACAGATGTCGGATGCCGACTTGTGTTGAAGGATGTGAGCATTGTACCTGACATGCGTTTGAACCTAATCTCGGTAGGCAAACTTGACGATGCCGGGTTAGTGAACTACTTTGGTAGTGTGAGATGGAAGCTGGCCAAGGGAAACTTGGTTGTGGCCCGAGGTAAGAAAGAAGGCTCCTTGTACGTGATGCAAGGAAAGATCAATGGCGGAGAAGCCGATTCTGTTCGAGATGAATCTAGCTTGGAGCTATGGCACAAGCGCCTCGGCCACATGAGCGAGAAAGGGCTACAGATCCTGAACAAGAAAGGATTATTGACCGGGTTGAAAGGCCAAGCGTTGGAGTGTTGCACGCACTGCCTAGCTGGAAAACAGCACTGGGTTTCCTTTGCGAGACCGGATCAACCAAGAAGACGAAGGAATATTCTTGACCTCGTCCATACTGATGCTTGCTCCATGTCGGAGAAATCTCTTGGAGGAGCTCAGTATTTTGTTTCGTTTATTGATGACCATTCCCGCAAAGTGTGGGTATATTTCTTGAAGACTAAAGACCAGGTACTGCAATCCTTTAAAGAATTCCATGCTATGGTTGAAAGGGAGACTGGCAAGAAATTGAAGGTGGTCCGATTTGATAATGGTGGTGAGTATTGCGGCCCATTTGATGCATACTGCAGAGCGGTCGGGATTCGACTTGAGAAGACGCCCCCCAAGACACCTCAGCTGAATGGACTGGCTGAGAGGATGAACAGAACAATTGAAGAGAAGGTACGGAGCATGATATCCAATGCCAGGTTACGAAAATCATTCTGGGTAGAAGCCGTCAAAACTGCTGTTGACTTGATCAACCTCTCACCATCACGGCCACTTGAAGGAGAAATTCCAGAAGAAGTCTGGACAGGTCGGAAAGCGGCCTATAATCAACTGAAAGTGTTTGGATGCCGAGCTTTCGTGCATATCCCTAAAGATGAAAGGGTCAAACTTGATGCAAAGACCAATGAATGCATTTATCTTGGTTCGCTGAGATGTGAGTTCGGGTTCCGACTTTGGGATCCAATCAATAAGAAGATCGTGAGAAGCCGAGATATGATCTTTCATGAGCATGAGAACATTCATGACATCTCGAAGCCCAAAGTCCGGGTTACTGTCAGACGTGAAGAACCCATCCCTCCTGTTCTAGCTGAAGCAGGGGGAGAAAATCAAGAAAATGATGATCAGCAACAAGTTGAAGATGACCAAGACATTGAGGTCCGAGTTGATGATGAGATCCAGGATGAGAATGATGTACCGGGTTCTCAAGCTGAAGAACAGCCGAGATATCCAACTCGAGAAAGAAGACCCTCTACGAGATACCCATATGATGAATACACCGTTGTTGCTGAAGACGGTGAGCCTCAGAGTTATGATGAGGCTATGATGAGCTCAGAGAAAGAAAAATGGGAAAAGGCAATGCAAGACGAGATGAAGTCTCTGCACGAGAATCAAACTTATGAGCTGACTGAGTTGCCAAAAGGAAGACGAGCTCTGAAAAACAAATGGGTCTACAAGATTAAGAATGAAGAGAACGGGCAAAAGCCGAGATACAAAGCCCGAATTGTAGTGAAAGGCTGCAATCAGAAGAAAAGAGTAGACTTTGAGGAGATTTTTTCTCCTGTGGTGAAAATGACCTCGGTCCGAACCGTATTAGCCATGGCGGCTTCAATAGACCTCGAGGTAGAACAAATGGACGTGAAGACAGTATTTCTTCACGGTGATTTAGAAGAAGAGATATATATGGAGCAACCTGAAGGATTCCAAGCTCCAGACCAAGAAGACTTGGTATGTCGGTTGAAGAAGAGCCTCTATGGCTTGAAGCAAGCACCTCGGCAGTGGTACAAGAAGTTTGAATCATTCATGACTGATCATAAGTTTGAAAAGACAGATGCCGACCACTGCATATTTGTGAGGAGGTATGAGGCCGGAGATTTTCTGATTTTGTTGTTATATGTTGACGACATGCTTATTGTAGGGAAAGATAAATCGAGGATAGCCGCCCTGAAGAAGGCGTTGAGCTCGTCCTTCGCAATGAAGGACCTCGGCCCTGCAAAGCAGATTCTCAGAATAAAGATTATCCGAGATAGACAGAAGAAGCTACTGTGGCTGAGTCAAGAGAAATATATTGAGAAGATTTTGAAGAGATTCAGCATGGACAAAGCCAAAACAGTGAGCACCCCCTTGCCGGACACGTAAAGCTGAACCAGAAGCAATGTCCGAGATCTGATGAAGACAAAGATGAGATGATGAAGGTCCCGTACCAATCCATCATCGGAAGCTTGATGTATGCAATGGTTTGCACTAGACCCGACTTGGCGTATGCTGTTGGAATGTAAGCCGGTATTTGTCAAACCCCGGCAAAGAGCACTGGGAAGCAGTGAAGTGGATCATCAAGTACCTCCGAGGTACGACCGACTTATGTCTCCGTTTTGGAGAAGGCAAAGCCGAGTTGCAAGGCTACTCGGATTTTGATTTAGGGGGAGACGCCGACTCGAGGAAGTCGACTACAGGATATTTGATGAGATTTGTCGGATGAGCTGTCTCTTGGCAATCAAGACTTCAGAAATGTGTTGCACTATCGACAACTGAGGCTGAGTACATTGCTGCTACTGAGGCAAGCAAAGAGATGTTGTGGATGAAGAAGTTCCTCATGGAACTCGACCATGACCAAGACATACGAGCTGGGTTGTGACAATCAAAGCGCAATCCATCTTGCGAAGAATTCGACCTATCACTCCCGCACTAAGCATATTGACGTGAGGTATCACTCGATCCGGGATGTGGTGGAAGATGGAGAGCTCGAACTCGTCAAGGTGCACACTGACCAAAATTGGTCCGACATGATGACGAAGCCGGTTCCAGCAAGGAAATTTGAAGACTGCCGTGAAGGAGCCGGGTTGATGCTGAAGCCGATGCATTGAAGTCGGAGGGGGAGATTTGTTGGGCCTCCTCCTTCAATACTAAGCCCAAGCCCATTTGAGGGGTTTCCTAAAAACCCTAACCCTAATTTCCACCTCCTCTATATATACTCATTACTTGTGGGTGGAGGCTAGGTCAGATTTGAGAGAACAAATTTGAGAGAATTATTTGATTGTTTGATCAAGGCTTTATGCTTTGCATTTGAAAGATCTCTAGAGAGAGAGTTTGAGTGAAACATCTCTAGGGTAGTTTGATTATCACCATTGTTGGAGAGGTTGAGTTAACCACCACATTGGTGTATTTGATTATTTGTAACCATTATTTTCATAGTGGATTTCTGATCTGGACTAGGTCCCGTGGGTTTTTACTTCTTCATTGGAGAAGGTTTTCCCACGTTAAATCTGGTTGTGTTCTTCTTCTCTCTCTCTCCTGTTTTCGTTTTGATTTTTCCGCTGCGCTGCCTGACCTGGTGAAGTTCAGGCTAAGGTATTGCCGAGATCCGAGATCAGGATCTTGTTGATTGACTTCCGCACAAAGGCCCCTGAGCCGAGCTTGAGGGAACCGAGTTTTCCCAATAGTGGTATCAGAGCCCGAGTTCGACGGGTTCTGAAGGAGACGAGATGGAGACCAGTGACATAACTCGTGATGGAGATATGTTCAAGTTGACCGCATACAACTTCACTTATTGGAGACCGATGATGGAAGATCATCTCTACTGCAAAGATCTGCATGAGCCCATTATCCTTGATGAGAGACCGGCAGGCAAAACTGATACGGAGTGGGAGATCCTGAGTCGGAAGGCGGTAGCCACGATCAGGAAATATATTGATAAAAGCCTCTTTGAGCACGTGTCCGAATTCACGAACGCGTATGAGTTGTGGATGAAATTAGAGTCCATGATTCAGAAGAAGACTCCCAGGAACAAAGCACACCTGGTTCGCCGACTTGTTAAGCTTGAATACAAGGACGGCATGAGCATGATTGAACACCTGAACACCTACAAAGGTATTGTGAATCAGCTGTCAAAGCCGAAATACGAGTTGAAGTGCTTTTACTGTGGAAAGACAGGCCATAAGAAGCCAGATTGCTGGACCCTACAGAATGATGAGAAGAACGGCTCTGTAAAGCCGGATCAGATTATTCCCAAGAAGAGGGAAGACAAGAGCACCACTGCGGTGGCTGCCAACCCGGATGCCGAGATATTCCTCCTTGGTGAGGATAATTATTTGAATGTTGCATATGATGACTGCACCTGGATTGTTGACTCCGGTGCCTCCTTCCACCTAACTCCACACAAAGGTTTTTTCTCCTCTTATCGAGGTGGTGATTTTGGAGTCGTGAAGATGGGAAATCAAGTGACCAGCAGATTGTTGGTGTCGGGGATGTAACTCTGACCACAGATGTCGGATGCCGACTTGTGTTGAAGGATGTGAGCATTGTACCTGACATGCGTTTGAACCTAATCTCGGTAGGCAAACTTGACGATGCCGGGTTAGTGAACTACTTTGGTAGTGTGAGATGGAAGCTGGCCAAGGGAAACTTGGTTGTGGCCCGAGGTAAGAAAGAAGGCTCCTTGTACGTGATGCAAGGAAAGATCAATGGCGGAGAAGCCGATTCTGTTCGAGATGAATCTAGCTTGGAGCTATGGCACAAGCGCCTCGGCCACATGAGCGAGAAAGGGCTACAGATCCTGAACAAGAAAGGATTATTGACCGGGTTGAAAGGCCAAGCGTTGGAGTGTTGCACGCACTGCCTAGCTGGAAAACAGCACTGGGTTTCCTTTGCGAGACCGGATCAACCAAGAAGACGAAGGAATATTCTTGACCTCGTCCATACTGATGCTTGCTCCATGTCGGAGAAATCTCTTGGAGGAGCTCAGTATTTTGTTTCGTTTATTGATGACCATTCCCGCAAAGTGTGGGTATATTTCTTGAAGACTAAAGACCAGGTACTGCAATCCTTTAAAGAATTCCATGCTATGGTTGAAAGGGAGACTGGCAAGAAATTGAAGGTGGTCCGATTTGATAATGGTGGTGAGTATTGCGGCCCATTTGATGCATACTGCAGAGCGGTCGGGATTCGACTTGAGAAGACGCCCCCCAAGACACCTCAGCTGAATGGACTGGCTGAGAGGATGAACAGAACAATTGAAGAGAAGGTACGGAGCATGATATCCAATGCCAGGTTACGAAAATCATTCTGGGTAGAAGCCGTCAAAACTGCTGTTGACTTGATCAACCTCTCACCATCACGGCCACTTGAAGGAGAAATTCCAGAAGAAGTCTGGACAGGTCGGAAAGCGGCCTATAATCAACTGAAAGTGTTTGGATGCCGAGCTTTCGTGCATATCCCTAAAGATGAAAGGGTCAAACTTGATGCAAAGACCAATGAATGCATTTATCTTGGTTCGCTGAGATGTGAGTTCGGGTTCCGACTTTGGGATCCAATCAATAAGAAGATCGTGAGAAGCCGAGATATGATCTTTCATGAGCATGAGAACATTCATGACATCTCGAAGCCCAAAGTCCGGGTTACTGTCAGACGTGAAGAACCCATCCCTCCTGTTCTAGCTGAAGCAGGGGGAGAAAATCAAGAAAATGATGATCAGCAACAAGTTGAAGATGACCAAGACATTGAGGTCCGAGTTGATGATGAGATCCAGGATGAGAATGATGTACCGGGTTCTCAAGCTGAAGAACAGCCGAGATATCCAACTCGAGAAAGAAGACCCTCTACGAGATACCCATATGATGAATACACCGTTGTTGCTGAAGACGGTGAGCCTCAGAGTTATGATGAGGCTATGATGAGCTCAGAGAAAGAAAAATGGGAAAAGGCAATGCAAGACGAGATGAAGTCTCTGCACGAGAATCAAACTTATGAGCTGACTGAGTTGCCAAAAGGAAGACGAGCTCTGAAAAACAAATGGGTCTACAAGATTAAGAATGAAGAGAACGGGCAAAAGCCGAGATACAAAGCCCGAATTGTAGTGAAAGGCTGCAATCAGAAGAAAAGAGTAGACTTTGAGGAGATTTTTTCTCCTGTGGTGAAAATGACCTCGGTCCGAACCGTATTAGCCATGGCGGCTTCAATAGACCTCGAGGTAGAACAAATGGACGTGAAGACAGTATTTCTTCACGGTGATTTAGAAGAAGAGATATATATGGAGCAACCTGAAGGATTCCAAGCTCCAGACCAAGAAGACTTGGTATGTCGGTTGAAGAAGAGCCTCTATGGCTTGAAGCAAGCACCTCGGCAGTGGTACAAGAAGTTTGAATCATTCATGACTGATCATAAGTTTGAAAAGACAGATGCCGACCACTGCATATTTGTGAGGAGGTATGAGGCCGGAGATTTTCTGATTTTGTTGTTATATGTTGACGACATGCTTATTGTAGGGAAAGATAAATCGAGGATAGCCGCCCTGAAGAAGGCGTTGAGCTCGTCCTTCGCAATGAAGGACCTCGGCCCTGCAAAGCAGATTCTCAGAATAAAGATTATCCGAGATAGACAGAAGAAGCTACTGTGGCTGAGTCAAGAGAAATATATTGAGAAGATTTTGAAGAGATTCAGCATGGACAAAGCCAAAACAGTGAGCACCCCCCTTGCCGGACACGTAAAGCTGAACCAGAAGCAATGTCCGAGATCTGATGAAGACAAAGATGAGATGATGAAGGTCCCGTACCAATCCATCGTCGGAAGCTTGATGTATGCAATGGTTTGCACTAGACCCGACTTGGCGTATGCTGTTGGAATGTAAGCCGGTATTTGTCAAACCCCGGCAAAGAGCACTGGGAAGCAGTGAAGTGGATCATCAAGTACCTCCGAGGTACGACCGACTTATGTCTCCGTTTTGGAGAAGGCAAAGCCGAGTTGCAAGGCTACTCGGATTTTGATTTAGGGGGAGACGCCGACTCGAGGAAGTCGACTACAGGATATTTGATGAGATTTGTCGGATGAGCTGTCTCTTGGCAATCAAGACTTCAGAAATGTGTTGCACTATCGACAACTGAGGCTGAGTACATTGCTGCTACTGAGGCAAGCAAAGAGATGTTGTGGATGAAGAAGTTCCTCATGGAACTCGACCATGACCAAGACAAGTACGAGCTGGGTTGTGACAATCAAAGCGCAATCCATCTTGCGAAGAATTCGACCTATCACTCCCGCACTAAGCATATTGACGTGAGGTATCACTCGATCCGGGATGTGGTGGAAGATGGAGAGCTCGAACTCGTCAAGGTGCACACTGACCAAAATTGGTCCGACATGATGACGAAGCCGGTTCCAGCAAGGAAATTTGAAGACTGCCGTGAAGGAGCCGGGTTGATGCTGAAGCCGATGCATTGAAGTCGGAGGGGGAGATTTGTTGGGCTTCCTCCTTCAATGCTAAGCCCAAGCCCATTTGAGGGGTTTCCTAAAAACCCTAACCCTAATTTCCACCTCCTCTATATATACTCATTACTTGTGGGTGGAGGCTAGGTCAGATTTGAGAGAACAAATTTGAGAGAATTATTTGATTGTTTGATCAAGGCTTTATGCTTTGCATTTGAAAGATCTCTAGAGAGAGAGTTTGAGTGAAACATCTCTAGGGTAGTTTGATTATCACCATTGTTGGAGAGGTTGAGTTAACCACCACATTGGTGTATTTGATTATTTCTGGTTGTGTTCTTCTTCTCTCTCTCTCCTGTTTTCGTTTTGATTTTTCCGCTGCGCTGCCTGACCTGGTGAAGTTCAGGCTGAGGTATTGCCGAGATCCGAGATCAGGATCTTGTTGACTGACTTCCGCACAAAGGCCCCTGAGCCGAGCTTGAGGGAACCGAGTTTTCCCAACATGTTTTTAGATTACAATTAAAATTAAAATGGGAGTGGGGGAGTCAATATTTGATGATTAGAAAATTATTATTATTTTTTTAAAAAATGGCTTTTTGAGTTTTGAAAATGTGAGGGGGAAAGGGTCTTTTTTAGACAATTTGATGATTCGTGGGTTTGATTTATCTGTCTCTCGGTGCAGTTGAACTCCAAATACTCTCTTCCAAAAAGGAGAGAGAAAGTATGGGAGACAGGGGGGAGAAAAAGGGATAAAAAAATTATTTTATTTTATAAATCTCCACCATTGAATGAGATTGTAATCTAACGGTATCGAGAAAAGGAAGCAAAATAAGCAGATTAAGGAATAGGCGGAATAACCTATTCCAATAACAATACTTCTAACCTCAATACACATAACATTTCTTAATTAACAAAATAGAGCTAAATCTAAATAATCTAAACATGATAAGTTAAAAATATTTTTTTCATAGGGCCTAAATTGTCCTTCTTAATCCGATTTATTTATTTTATCCAAACATGATAAGCTAAATCGCTTTTACTTCAATTTAGAAGAATAAAATATGACATAAATGCCCACAAAAAAAAAATACGACATAAATAAAAATGAGGAAAAGAAAGAAAAAATCTGCAACAAATTACAGATAAGGAATAAGTCGTTGTATCACAGTTTCCAGAAGAGAATTTGTCCAATTATTGCATGCAGAATATCTACGAAAATCATTTAACAGATTTTTTGACACGTACACGTCGTATATTCATATTTATTCGATATGTATTGTTATTAAATTTATTCTAGCAACATAAGGGAAAGATGATGGCGCAATTAGGCAAGTAAATTCCCCCTCCTTCAATATGTGCACTTTATTAATTATTTATATTGTAATATTCAAAATATTGAAATTCATGAAATGTTTCAATTGGTTTTAGAATATACTTCATTCAGTTATTTTTATTCTTTTTATTATTTTTGGACTTTTGCCACCTCATCAGTGGCTGTAACTGTTTTAGCATTTTTTACGGATCAAGTTGTATTCTATTTTTAGGTTGTTGAGCTGATATATTCTCATAGTGTATGCATTGTACTCAGTGAATTCAATTTTCTGAACAATGAAAGTTAGTTTTCCTTTACAAATTTTTTGGGCTTTGATATCTAAAATGGTATCAGATGATATTTTCTAACCTCAGTTATGGCTCGAGGTGCTAAAGCTTCTTCTAATACATCAGCTGCTTCTGCCTCTACTCATACTAACTCCTCTACTTCTATGGAGGATATATCTAGCCCCTACCATCTTCATAATGACGATCATCCGGGTCTCATTCTTGTCCCCCATACTCTTCTTGGGACGAATTTTAATTCTTGGTGCAGGGCCATGGTTTTAGCACTCACTGAGAAGAACAAAGTTTGCTTCGTTGATGGTTCTCTTCAACGCCCTTCACCAGATGATCTTCTTTTTCCTACCTGAAATCGCTGCAATTCCATGGTTACTTCCTGGCTTCTTAACTCCATTTCTAAGGAGATTGCAGACAGTCTGATCTATTTCACTACAACTTATGATCTCTGGTCTGACCTTCGTGCTCGCTATCATCAGGCAAATGGTCCACGCATCTTCCAGCTGAAACAACAGATTTCATCGCTTCATCAAGGTGCCTTGGATGTCAATAGTTATTACACGAAACTCAAAATCCTATGGGATGAACTCTAGGATTTTTCTCCAACTCTTCAATGCACCTGTGGTGGCCTTCGCTCACTCCATGCATCTCAACAGCAAGACCATGCTCTTCAATTCCTCATGGGTCTTAATGATTCTTCTTCGATCTGTGCTCAAATTTTTCTTATGGAGCCACTACCCAATCTGTCACGAGTTTTCTCCCTTGTTTTGCAAGAGGAACGTCAGAGGCAGATTTCTACTACAATCCCTGTCATGCCTGATATGCCTTTGCTCAATTTCGTTGCTGCTTCCGGTGTTCTTGGCTCTTCTCCTGCTATTTCTTCTCCTATAGCTGCTGCTATCACCAATCCTCTCCGCAATCGCCCTTTTTGCACACACTGCAACATCCATGGACACAACAGGGACAAATGCTTCAAGATTCATGGCTTCCCTCCGGGTTACAAGCCCAAAACCCCTAAACTGGATTTTCCTTCATCTTCAGCCCAAGCCCACATGACTTTTAATTCCCCTACACCAAACCATAGGCCCAATGACTCAAACCTTGTTTTCCCTCAACTTACTTCGGACCAATACGCCCAATTATTCCATCTCCTTCAATCCAACCCTACCCCTTTTTCACCACCGACAGCCTCTCCATCACCACCAGCAGATTCACCATCTCTCACCGTCGCCAGCTTCAGTGGTATGCCATCTTCTTCTTTATCTTCCACCTCCTGGGTAATAGACACTAGGGTAACTCATCACGTTGTTTTCTCCCCTCTATTTTTTGAATCTTCTTCTGATTTTCGTTCCACTGTTTCTCTCCCAACTGGATCTTCTGTTTCTGTTGGGTGGTTTGCTGATGGTGGAAAAATATAAGTTCTGATAGGGGACGTTCCTCTGTTCTTGCAGAACACAGATTCGTCCCTTAGTTCCAACCCAAGTGCGCAAGTGCACGCATCAAGTAATAAAGGGAGTATTAATGCCCAAATTATCGTTCCCACGAGGATAGAGTGCTAATTATTGTTTTATCACTGTTTATAAAGAATGAAAATGAGAAGAAAAGTTAGTAAATGAACTGTCTGGTCAAACGTTCCCTACTGTCTTGACAACGTTCCTCAGGAACAGTAGGTTCAATCTGATGGCAAACAGTTGCTCGCTGCGTTATGTATGTGATCCTTCCTGTTTAGAAGAAGGTGAGATAATAATCATTAGAGTTTTTATAAGTACTAAATAAAATAAAATAAAAACTACTAAAACAGAAATAACTATAATCAAGAGACAACAGGGTGGTGGTTAAAACAGTTTAACAGAAGGAACGGATTCACTGCTTCACTCTTAAAGGGGCTGTTTTCTCTGCTCAAGACTTAGCACCTTTTGGCTTTGTCCCAGGTTCTTTGCCTGCCAACTCTGATTCCTCAGCTCATGGTCTAGATGGTTCACAAGTGTCCATATTCCTATGGCTCCCTTGACTCCAACAGGTACTTAGTTCAAAACCTTAAAATGGACGAGTTGGCCCCTTATTCCTAAGGTGACCAGTAGCGTTTTTGCCATGACATCTACCTTCCCCCAATGGCTAAGCTGTCTGAAATCCCTTCCTTATGGAAGTTCCTTTCTCAGTATGTACCCAATTTCCATTGGCGCACAATGAATATAGCTTACTTAGCCAAAGAAATACAAAAAGCTTCGGTCAAGAGTTTTGAAAACAGTTCTTTAAGAGTTTCACAGTTTACCCGTTCCACAGATAGTTCAGCTCATGGCTGATAGTTTAAACATAATTATTCTCAACTGAGATCACATAGACCCGAGATTCAGTCAAGAGATAACGATTGGAACGAAGAGAAAAACACTTATATTAATTTAAAAGACAGTTTACAAAAAGAAACAGAAAATGGAGAAAGATGGATATTTGCTCGTGAGGAGTCTTGATGGTTGTTTACAGAGAAGAGAAGATGGGTTGTCACTTAACTACAGTTACAACTTAAAATTAAACTAAGTTACTAACTACTACTAAGTGATCTCTTCCTTTCGGACTGCAAACCCTCCAGGATTCGATGATGTTTTTGTGTGAGGGTGGTCCTATTTATAACTGGAAGAGGAGTGGCAAGACTGTAATTCCTTTGGAGCTAGTTGCTTGAATGAGGGGACGGGACTGTGGCAGCAGAGTGTGAAGCTTGCGTGAATTGCTGAATGGAACAGGATTTGGTGATGATTAGCCGTTGTTTGCAGACCTTCCCATGCTTTGCTTTTGTTTTCAGCCAATGAAAACTCTTGATTCTCTGCTCTTCACGTTTCCAGCTGCTCAGTTGGTGCACCGCCTTGCTTTTTAGAAGTCTTTAACTCTACGTTACCTACAAAGTGTACAGAAGCATTAAATGAATGGAGCAGGTGCATTAAATGCGTCTCAGTCCGTTCCCCTTTTAATATATTTTAAAGGAATACGTTACCATCCGTTCCCCACTGTGTTTTTGTCACAAATGTGTAAAACAAGTGATTTTCATGCTGAAGTTGCTCATCAGATGAGGGAACGTATGGTATTTTGTCATCAAAATGGGCTTAGATGGGAACGAATTTACGTCCCATCAGTTTACATGCTCTATCTCTCTTTTTCCTTCAGTTATTTTACACAATGTTTTGCTTGTTCCGTCTTTTCCTTTAACCTTCTGTCTGTTAGTGCTCTTACTCGTGATTCGTCTATCACTGCTCATTTCTTCTCTTCTCATTGTTCTTTACAGGACAGTGTCTCACGCAGGACGATTGGGATTGCTGATCGGCTTAGAGATCTTTATATTTTAGATATTGCCTCTCCTTTTCCTAGAGTTAATGTTCCCCCTTCCCTTTGCTTCAATGTTTCCTTGCAATCTTTTCATTTATGGCACTCTCGGTTAGGCGATCTTTCTTCCCCTGTTTTACATCGTTTAAGAGATACTTTACATTTTACAGAAACTCATTGTTCCACTTTTCATTGTAATGTATGTCCATTGGCAAAACAAAAACGATTACCTTTTATTTTGGATCCCAAACTTTCTTCTTCTGCTTTTGATTTATTACACTGTGATATTTGGGGGCCTTTTACCCCTGTTTTTGTATATGGTTTTCATTACTTTCTGACTTTGGTTGATGATGCCACTCGGTTTACCTGAGTTTTTTTTCTTAAACACAAAAAGGAATTTTCCACTATTTTTTCTTAATTTTTTGCTCTGGTTTACAATCAATACAACAAGTCTTTTAAGGCTATTCGCTGTGACAACGCCCCTAAATTCTGCCTGGCTGATTTTTTTAATTCCAAAGGCATCCAACTTTTTCATTCTTGTGTCGAAAGACCACAACAAAGTTCTGTGTGGGAAAGGAAACACCAGCACATTTTAAACGTCGCCAGAGCACTCCATTTCCAGTCTCAGGTTCCTTTAAATTACTGGCATGATTGTGTTCACACAGCCGTTTGCATTATAAACTGTACCCCATCTCCACTCCTATCACCTTTTGAACTTTTGTCTCACAAGGTTCCCTCCTACTCGCATCTCAGAATTTTTGGTTGTCTATGCTATCCGTCCACTCTTCATCGTGGTCGTCATAAGTTTTCTCCACGAGCCTTTCCAGCCGTGTTTCTAGGATACCCCCTAGATACAAAGGCTACAAATTACTTGACCTCTCTACTAATCGAGTCTTTGTGTCCAGAGACGTTTTTTTTCACGAATCTGTTTTTCTTTTTGCTTCTTGCTCTTCATTTCACACTCCTATACCCCCTACTCCCTCACCACATACCATTGAAGCTTTACAACCTCCTTCTTCACATCCATCTCGCATTAGAAAACCACCACCCCATCTACTTGATTATGTATGTTCTTCCACTGCTCATCCAATCTCTAATTTCTTATCCTATAACAATTTATCCCCATCTCATAATGCTTTTATTAATGCCCTCTCTTCCCATTTTGAACCATCAACTTTCTCTGAAGCATCCCAACTAGGGGTGTTCATCAACCGATCCAAACCGATTCAAACCGCAATAACCGAAAACCGAAAAATCAAAAACCGAAAAAAAACCGCAAATTTTAATTGGATTGGATCGGTTTTCGGATGGGTTATTAAAAACCGATCCAATCCAAACCGATCCAATATATTAATTTCTCTCTACCTATTTGGGTTTTTTTTTCAATCATAGCCCAAAAATTTCTAAACCAAAGATCCATTAACCATCAACTAAACCCAAGAAAAAGCCTAGTCACATCTCATTAACAAAATTTAATTTGTGTAGAGCTTCATATCTCATTGCCCAAAAAAGAAAAAACTATATTATCGTTTAATGATGCTTTTGTATTTAAAAAAAATAAAATTACAAAGTCAATATATACAAAAGATGTTATTTGCACAATAATCATGAAACAAATTTTAGGATTTTAAAAAAACCGAAAACCGATCCAATCCAAACCGAAAAAAATTGGATTGGATTGGATCGGATTTGAAAAAAAATCCAAACCGAATGGATGATTACATGATCAAACCGAAGGGATTGGATCGGATGATTTTTGCTTTCAAAACCGATCCAATCCAGACCGCGAACACCCCTAATCCCAACTTCCCGAATGGTGTGCAGCCATGGATGCAGAATTTTCAGCTTTGGAGCATAACAACACTTGGAAAATTGTCTCTCTACCCCCTGGTAAATGACCCATTGGCTGTAAATGGGTCTATAAGGTAAAATATAACTCTGATGGCAGCCTTGAAAGATACAAAGCCCGTCTGGTTGCTAAGGGTTTTTCTCAACAGGAGGGTGTTGATTTTTTGGAGACTTTTTCCCCTGTTGCAAAAATTAAAACTGTTTGTGTTATGCTTTCTCTTGCTGCCATTAATAATTGGCATTTAATTCAACTTGACGTTAACAATGCTTTTTTGCATGGAGATCTTGTAGAAGAGGTATATATGTCTTTGCCTCCGGGTTATTTTGGAAAGGGGGAGTCCCTTCCTCAACATGCAGTATGTCGTCTTCAAAAATCTCTTTACGGGCTCAAGCAAGCTTCTCGCCAATGGTTTGAAAATTTTTCCAGCACCTTAATCTCTATTGGATTTACTAAGTCATCCTCTGATCATTCTTTGTTTACTCTTTTCACTGACACATATTTCATTGCTGTTCTGATTTCTGTGGATGATATAATACTTGCTTCTAATAACTCTGATGAGATGCATAACCTTGCTTCTTCTTTGAATAGCAAATTTAAATTGAAAAATCTTGGTGCTCTCAAGTACTTTTTGGGCCTAGAAGTTGCCAGATCACATCGTGGAATTTTTTTGACACAACGTCAGTATGCCTTGACCATCCTACAAGATTGTGGTTTCCTTGGTTGCAAGCCTCAGTCTACTCCAATGGAGGCTAATTTGCGACTGTCTGCTGACTCTGGGAATCTTCTCCCTGATCCTACTACTTTTAGACTTCTCATTGGCAAGCTCCTTTACTTAACAATTACTAGACCTGACCTTTCTTTTGCAATTAACAGACTCAGTCAGTTCATGTCTGCACCTTGGGTCCCCTACATGCAGCTGCCCATCGTGTTCTTGCATATCTCAAATGCATTGCTGGCCATGGTCTTTTTTTTCTGCGACTTCTACTATACAACTCAATGCTTTCTCTAATTCTGACCGGGTTGCATGCCCTGATGGTCGTCGATCTGTTACTGGCTATTGCATCTTCATTGGTGACTCACTCATCTCATGGAAGTCCAAGAAACAAGGTACAGTCTCCCGTTCGTCCGCTGAAGCTGAATACAGGTCTATGGATAATGTTACTTGTGAGATTCTTTGGCTGTCTTCTTTACTCAAAGACCTGCGTGTTGCTCATCCCTCACCTGCACACTTGTTTTGCGATAATCAAGCCGCTGTTCACATTGCGGGTAATCCAGTATTTCATGAACGTACCAAGCACATTGAGATTGATTGCCATATCGTCCGTGATCAAGTTACCAAAGGCACTTTTCAGACTTTTGCTGTTTCCTCTTCCCAACAACTTGCTGACATCCTCACCAAAGCCCTTCCTCCTGGTTCTCTTCTTCTCCATTCTTTCCAAGATAGGAGTTCTCAACATACACTCTCCATCTTGAGGGGGAGTTTTAGAATATACTTCATTCAGTTATTTTTATTCTTTTTATTATTTTGGACTTTTGCCACCTCATCAGTGGCTGTAACCGTTTTAGCATTTTTTACGGATCAAGTTGTATTCTATTTTTAGGTTGCTGATATATTCTCATAGTGTATGCATTGTACTCAGTGAATTCAGTTTTCTGAACAATGAAAGTTAGTTTTCCTTTCCAAATTTTTTGGGCTTTGATATCTAAAAATTGGATTAATTATTTAATTAAATCCAATGTTATATTTTTGGGCTGATAGCATTTGATTAGATTGAGTCTAATTGAATAACAGAGATTTCATTTTTACCTTCCTTTGTATGATGAGCAGATTCTATAAAGAATCAATTCAATCTAAAAGTTTTAGGTTGTTTAGTGAAGGCTCATCAACAATTTATATATTTCTTTAACACGCCCCTTTATATGAGAGTCTATTGGGCATGAAGGATGGATAATGCACAGACTCACCTACCTGTGTTAAGAAATTCTACAAGAGAAAATGGGGGGTGATGAGGATCGAACCCATGACATGGAGACTCTGATACTATGTAAAGAACCATTCAACTCAAAAATTTAATGTTTTGGGTGAGGTTATATTAATGATTTTTTATATATATCTAACGCTCCCCTTCACACGAGCTTGAAGGGTGGACAATTAACAAAATCACCTACCAGTACTAAGAAACTCCACAAGATTTAATTATTTATTAATTAAATGAGAGGCGGTGAGGATTGAACTTGTGACCTTGTGGTCACTGAAGCTCTGATATCATGTAAAGAACTATTTCATCCCAAAACCTTAAGGTGTTGGGTGATAGTCTTTTAAATGATTTTTCTAACACACCCAACGCAAGAGCCTTTTGAGCTTAAAGCGTGGATATTACACATGCTCATTTTTTTTTTACCTTGTACTTATTTAATTCCATTAGAAAGTGAGGGACAGTGAGAATCAAATTCGTAACCTTGTGATCAATGAAGCTCTGATACCATATAAAGAACAATTCAACCCAACAACTTAAACTATTATGTGAGAATATTTTTAATAATTTATATTATTCTTTTGACAGATTCAATAGACATAAAATAAATTCTTCTAGTTAGAAATTTATGACTAGTCCCCTCTTTAACTTATTCAACGTAGAATTTGACTCTATTATGCTTTCATCGTTACTAAGAATGATAGACGATAGAGAAATATCATAATATAAAGTTCAATTCCTTTTTTTCATTTCTAGGATGATCAAACATAACATACATATTATCATATTTAATCTTATTATTATTTTGAGATCTATTATGATTATGAGATAGCCTATGGTGGATGCCTGGATTATATTAAACGGTCAATCAGGTAGAAATTATCCTAGTGGGAGTTATCCCAAGTGGTCCAAAATACAGAGGAAATATTGTCCGTTTTATTTTGGCCATAGAAGTGAAAAAGTTTGCAATACATAAGAAAAAAAGAGAAAATTTATTCAGTTGGCTTCCGCATTAATTAAGTTGAACATGTTTCGCTTACTATCATATGTATGTTAATACACCAGGTGCATACGGGGTGTTATAAACGAATCTTTCACCGGTGTAAGAATTAGAAGTCTTACACTCAATCTTGATCATTGATCCACTTGTATCCAATGACTCACATTACTAAAAAATTTAAGCCCTTAGATATAAGTGCGATCAACGGACAAGATTGATAGTGTAACTTACACTGGTGTAAAATGATCCTGACCCTATATATATATATATATATATATTTATATATATATATTAGTCATGCGCACTGTCTTCGAACTTTCCTTGTGAAGGAGGTGATAAAAAGACAAAGAAGCCAACTAGGTTAGGCATAATTGGTTAAGGACTACGCTCATTCCCTACAAGGGTATTAGTTCAAATTCCGTTCACCGATTTGAGCATTTTGTTGATGAATGATCTGTAATTCATTTCAGAAATTCTCAAAAAATTTGGGATCTGCCCCTTAGGGAACCAATATTTTTCCCCACCTAAACTTTTAATTACCAAAAAGGAAAAGAGAGTGCTAACATTATTGTAGCATATATCGATGATGACCCAAATATTGGTTAAAAAAAGTACCTGAAGGAGGAGGATGAGAAGGAACCAGTGGCGGTGCTGCTGATGTTTCAGTTGTATAATAAAACTTGTACAGATCGTATCTAATATTACACCATGCTAGCAGAGCTCTCGCACCCTGTTTTCCCCCACAACACATAGTAAGAGTTCCGATTGCATTTTGCAAACACTCCTCACACTGATCATTCGTCACGCTGGGAGCGCACTGTGCCAGCCCATACACTCTGTTCTGCCTCGATGACCCCTTGAACTCTGTTTCTCCGGTGGCGAATTTCTTCGCAAGCTGGGAACTCGCAGCTTCTTCAGCCAAACTGTTCAACAAGCTGAACAACGTTTGGTTGAAGCTTTTCAAATCCGAGGTGGAGATGTTCTTGTCATCCCACAAGTTCACTCTTGGGACGATGCTGACAGGGTTGAAGTACCTGTTTGTGTAACCCAACGTGCACTCATCGTACCATATTATGGACTGTGTCTGGTTGTGGCAGCGGCGTTCTATCTCTGTGGCTGCAGCGGCGACACACTCCTGACAGATGGCAGAGGAGACGTCGCCGCGGCAGAGGAAGATGCCACTGGCGACGTTTATGGTCGCCAAGCCTATGTTTGTCAGGTAGTAGCCGTCGCGGCCTTGGGAGGCGTTGGAAGTGAGATCTGAGAGGAGAATCTTGAGATTGCTTTGGAATGTAATGCTGGATTGATAAGTTGCGGTGTTTGGGCAGTAATTATCGTTGTAAACGGGAACTGCCGAGGTAAATAATACAATTCCTAATAGAGAAAAGAGCAGAGAAGGGATAACATGATTGTTGAAAAGATGCATGTTTTATCAATATTTTGTTGCTCCACATTAGCTTGGATTTCGCAGCGTATAAAATGATCGAACTCTATGCATTCCTCAATCTCTATGAATGGAAACTTAGCGAGAACAACCGCCAAGGACTAGTCTCCTCAGTTTAGAAATGAAGTTTGAAACGACAACCAAGCACCTTTTGACCATACCTAAAATGATATAAAACTAAAGAAAATATCATTGTCTCCATTTTTAGTCTCTTTTTCCTACTCGTATCATTATCATTTTAATCAACTGAATAGAAATTTTAAGATCAAATCATAATATTAAAGACGTGTAACACAAAAGAAAAATATTGACACACATACTAAACATGGATATGTGTTGATTTTGAATTAGGATGGCTTTACCTACTCGTATAGTGTGTTTGGATTTGGATGACATAATGGTAAGAACAAAGAAGGAAAAAGAAATCAAGGAAATTTATTTACTCTTATTGTTTTTATTAAACTCATTTTTTATTTTTGAAATTAGGCTAAAACGGTGAACTTAAATGTATTAGAGTGCTATTCCACTTTTAATTAATATTCTAAATAAAGTAAATAGTAATTCTGTTATATGATTTTGTTGAACTTTTGTTCAATTTATTCCCTAAACTTTTCGGCTCATTTTCATAAAATATTGAGAATATAACTTATGTTAAGTGAAGGGCACCGATCGTCAAGTCCTGCCTAATGATATGCGCACTGCGCAGGTAACGTAGAAGCTATTACCTGTCTCTCTCTTTTTCACAATTATTTTAATGTCAAGCCAAATTACGCGACAAGAGACTGTAATCCGTAAAACAAATAAAAAAAATACATATATATTTTTAGGGAAAAATGTTTATCATTTTAAATGACACAACTTTGTGTCATTTTAATGAAACTACGTCGTTTTGGTGAGTTTTTACATATTTTTATTATTTATTATGAGTTTTAATATTTTTATATTTGCCACAAAATATTTATTTGGCACATTGAAACTAGGGGTGATAAACGAACCAGGGACCTTTGGCTCGGCTCGTTAAGGCCTAAGCTTGTATGCCTAAAATTGGTTGTTGGAACCAGGCTTGAACTTGTATAAAAGCTCGTTTAATAAAAAGGCCTCAGACTTCACTGCAAAAGCTTGGCCGTAGAGCCTCTCAAGCTGGCCTAGTATATTAATTTTTATTTTTATTTTATATTTTTATACTACTTGTAATAATCCTCTCTCTCTCTCTCCTCAATACATTTCATCCAATTTTATTGGTTAAACAGACTTTTTGAATGATTCTGTTCTATATTATGTTATTTTGATATATATTGAATTTATGAATATTTATGAAATTACTAGTGTTGTTGATTGTACATTTTGCTTGGATGAATTTTTGTTGTCTTATTTTTTTTAAACAGGCTAAATAAGTCTTCCATTTTTTGTAAATAAGTTAGGCCACATAGCGATAATTGTCTTCCATTTTTTGTAAATAAGTTAGGCCATATGCCGATAATCATATTCATAACAGATAACAGATTTGATCAGGCTGACACATTTAAACACAGACTTAACCTTTTAAGACCAAAGCTCGGCCTGACTCGACCCGTTAACATCACTAATTGAAACCCACTTATTTACAAGTGAGTGTGGCATATAGAAATATTTTTCCTATTTTTATTATTTTTGCAAAGGACCATTATCCCTTTGTTTTTTAATTAAAAAGAAAAAATACATTAAATTGGGATGTGATGGCTGATGCAAAGAAAAATACATTATTTTTATACTTAATTATTGCACAGAACCTCTCTCTGCCTCGTTTTTTCGATGTGATGGAGAGATCTAGAAGAATCGCCTGCTGGACTGTCGTCTGCTATGTGAAAATGGAAATTTGAATACGCTTCTGACATTTCCCGGTTTTCCTTCTCACATTAAACTTTTAACGTGGACTTTATACTAATTTTAACTGTTAGATCATAACAGACCTAACCTCGAAAATGACGTAAAAACATAAAATAAAAATAAAAATATTGAGTATTACATCACTGTCACTCAATTAATTAGAAATTTCAAGAACTAATCATATATATATATATATATATATATATATATATATATATATATAGAGTGTTTGGTAGAAGATTTTTTTTTAGATTTTCAAAAAAATTGATATTAAAAATTCTATTTACTCATATTTGGTATGAGGATTAAATTATTTTTTTTCCAAAAATCAGATTCTTGGAATTTATTTTTATGAAAAAAATACCAACTTAAAATATCGTGGTATTTTACAAATCTCATCCCATAAGAATAATTTGTAATTTTTTAGGGACAAAATTACCCTATTGTCAGCCATGTTGTGCTATTGCCTCCCATACACACACAGAGAAACACGCACACCTGTAATTGCATTCATTGATTCAACATTCGACTGATTTTTCATAACCAAATAAAAAAATGTTAATTATACCTACCTGCCAGTATGGAAGGGGTTGATTCTCAGGCTAACGATAAGCCATTGAACCCCATAGTAATGAGAAGAATTTTCCACGTAGGGAACCGATCGAAGGCAAGTCTGGCAAGAAGGCCAAAGGTGTAACTTGCCATCCTATAACCGGTTTATTACCATTACGTATGATATTAAGACTAGTTACAATCACAATAGTTGATTAAAACACGAATAATTTTTCTTATTTTCAAATAATTAACTTTTACTGCTTAAAACAACTTTTCGTATTTATAAACAATTCAAATTGTAATTATAACTCATATAAATTGCCAAAACATCTAATCTCGGTTAAACTTATTATACCACCAAGAAGTTTCCATAAACAACATGGCTTCACATGACAACGCAGATAGTTAATCATACAAGGTGATAATCTCCTACCAACATCGTCCAAACAAAACGGACAGAGCTCTGTTTGTTTTCCGGACATTTAGGGATAATTCCCACATGATATCTCAACCTGATAAACAGTTCAATAAATACTGACATCATCTCAGTCTATCCAATAGGCATAAAGCCCTTTCATCATAATTGTATCAAAATACATAAATATCCACAGACTACATAAATGAGAACTTACCTAATGCAAAACATATTATCAAAGTCTTTTACATGCATTAATAACATGAAAGATGTCCAATAACTTGATCATAGGCTAAGTCCCTCCTCCATGCATCAATAGTAACAAAAGACACATAAGTGAAATAACCTATACATATGGCTCAACGAATATCCATAATCATAATCAAAAGAGGTATGGACATCTCCTATACTCTCCAAAATACATATATGATATGTGAGATATAAATATATACATCAAAATAAATCCCACATTCATGCAATATCATGGCAAGCTAGCCATGTCTCGTACCCTGTGATACTCCTGCACCGTCAGTACCTGTACATGAAATTCTCGTAACGTGGGGTGAGATATACATATATATCTAAGTAACTTAGGGGCTTTTGAAGATTCTTCCACCCCTAAGTTCACTTCAGCATAAAAACAATAAATCATATGATACAAATATACATATCCATGCTATGAAAATAATGCTCATCCAAACATTCCTCCAGAATGCTTATGCCGCAATAACAATAAATTTTACTGGTCAGAGAACCTATACTTTATGAATTACACAAGGAAATATCTTTGATACATACCAAGTGTAAATACATAGCATACACATACATATATCCAATGCATTATATCAAATCTATGCAATTACATATACCACATACACCATTTCTCCTTTAGAGCATGGTGGAACATGCACGAGATAAATCCCAAGGTCCAAAAGCTTACCTGCAGTAGCTTCCTATCAAATCTTTCTTGTAACAAAGTATCCATCACAAGCTACTAGCAACACCTAGGCTTAATCCAATGGTTGTTTTCTCTCTATTCCTCCACTTAAATCGCTCCTAGTATTTAATAACAATAAGCAAAATCAATCACAAATAGACAATTACTTGCATTGTAAGAAATCAAGCCATATACATATGAAATTTTGAAATTATCAAACCAAGCCCAAATGATGATTTGATCTCTTTTTTACCGATTATTATGGTTCCTTAGCATAATTTCCAAAAGACCTAAGGCTACACGTGCCTCTAACACCATCATCCAAGAAAATATGTCCAAAATGACAACCTAAATATCAAGTTATCAAAAACATAGATAGAAATGGGATTCTTACCACTAATGGCTTCACAATCAAGCAAGAAGTAGATTTCAACCTTTGGGTGAAATCAAACAAACCTCCATTGCTCACAAACTCATAAAAATTGCCATTTTTCCTTTCTTTTTCTTTTCACACACCCACTTTCAAGGATATTTGAATTAGGGGTTATATTTGTCTTGTGATTCTAAGTGATTCTCTACTTGAAACTTTCTTGATTGGATGACTAATTAAGAAGATGGAAATCCAAGCTCTTCACCAATTGCCATGAGTTCGCATGCAGGAAGGAGGAAGAAGGATGCAATGGTTTTTGTCTTCTAAATTAGATATTTAACATACTTAAAGTCAAAGAAACTTTAAGCGGTACACCCATCGCGTTCTCTCATCCATTTTACTCATCTAACTTGATCTTAGACTTTCACTAAAATTATTATATTATATTTCATTCAATTATTTTTAAGTTCTGATAACTTTTGCCTACTAGCAATTATACCCCAAAACTCTCATGTTTTGCACTTTTCTAATTAGACCATTAATTTCACAATTAAATAGTTAATCAATTCTTACATCCATATTACCCAAGTTAGGGTTATTATAAAAGGCCTTGCTGACATCTTTGGCAGATTATTGAGCTCCACCTGAGTGAGATGCATGAGGGATTTGAGAGCGTCGGAGTAATTGGAGGAAGTATAGTTGTTGTCGGAGATAGATTGAATCTAGACGGTGGTCACCAACCCCGTCCAATTGCTGGCAGTGGAAACAGGAGAAAATGAGGTCCCATTGAATTGATTCAACTTTCCGCTCTATTAATTATATTTTGGACTTAGATTTCGGATACCCCATATTCACTGGAAGATGGGTTGTAAAATTTCAATAAACGTGGGTTGTCCTTTTACATAGGGTTACTTTTGTAAAATTATCTCACATTCCCATCAATAATTGATAATCAACCAAAGATAGAATCAATAAACTTAAGCTAATATTTTCGATAATATTTTGGCCTACCAAACAACTTTTTGGTCACATTCCTAGAAAATTCACTTTCCCAGCATATTCCTGGCAATCATGATTCTCAAATACAAAAAAATTTCTTCTCTACCAGATGCCCCCTAAAGGGTTTTTAAGTCTTTCCTCTTATATAAGAGACTTTGAATTTCCTGTATAGAAAAATAAATTGTGGGCCTATCATTTAAAAAAAAGTAAGGCATAATTTTTGTTGAGTCAGCAAAGAAACTATTCTCCTTATATTAAAATTGTTAAAAAGTAGCTAAAGATTTTGTTCGGATGTTCACATACAGAAGAATCTCAGCTACCTCTATTGGGCTAATAAGTATTCTTGGGGCTGGGATTTTTTCAATGGCATTTGTCGATTTTCCTAACGCAATCTATGGAGCTCATTTTTTGTGCTCCCTTTCCAAAAATATAAGGAAAAAAGGATTGGCAGAGACTTTAGAAGGAAGGAAAGAGTATAAATGGAAGAAAATATTTCCTTTAAGGGTAAAGGACCACCAAACATTATTGTGTAATTACCATCATCAAACCACCTTTATGTATTTTCTCAATCATGTGTAATCTTAGGGCTTTTTGACCGTATTAGTTTCATTTACAAAATGTTTGATCGGATTAAACTCTTGGTCAAAATTATTACCAGATTGATGTAAAATGACGCGCTTTAGGATGTATTGTATTTAGACACGCACTGATCAGTAACGTGTAGTGTGCAGACCTTCACAAGAAACACGATACCTATCATACCGCGTTAAAACACAGTAGAGTTCTTGACGCGTTCAGTCAGTTAGATATTGACAACAAAAATAGTACCTGATGATATGTTTCCAATATATTATATATTAAGGGTCAAATCGAGCATTTAATTGATCTAAAATTAATCAAAAAAAATTAGAATTCGAATTTAATCGTTAATTCACTCTCAGGAGTATTTTTATGAAATTCTTGTGTTTTTGTAGGATTTTTGGCCCATTAGTTAGAGAGCTCAAGAGGAAGGAAGAAAGGAACGTGAAAGTAGCAGAAAGTTGGCACTACTAGCGCCCGCATGGCGCCTCAAGTGCCAACACCATGAACAACTACTGTCTCGTGACGCTAGTAGCGCCAAATCCTCGGGTATCATTCTTTCCCTGCGCTAGTCGCCCAAGGTGGCGCCACTAGCGCCAGAACGTTGATGTTGCTTTTACAAATTTGGAAATTTTGAATTTTGAAAGTTTGATCAACGACATTCGATTGATTATTTGTTGGAGATTTTAGGAAACTTTCTCCTCGATATAAAGAGAGAATTTGGATGCATATCTGATTGTGGATTCTACAAAGATTTGTTATGATTTAAAAGGAAACTATTCTCTTCAATATAAAAGGCACTTTTTGGAAACAAGAAAGGGGGTTTCATTCTTTCACACACGAAGGAAGAACGCAGAGAGGGAGGGAGAATTCTAGTTCAGGGAGCAAGAGGAGGATTAAAGAAGATCAAAGCTTAGCAGTAGAGATCAACCATTATTCTTCTACTAGTCTTCATCTCTTTTCTTTTATTTAATTGTTTTTTTAAGCCAGATATATCTAGCTAATTGTTTTTTTGTAGTTAGGAATATGGATCCTACATGAATCTGTTATTTGGTTTAATTCTTTTCATTAATTAAATGTCTCTAATTGTTTGTGTTTATCTTGAATGGCTTGTTTAAATTCTTGTATGATCTAACCAACTATATAGGAATAAAGAGGTTCGCAAGAGACATATTGGGGTCTTAATCTAGATAGGGGTAAGCATTGATTCTTGCTTGATCTAGACATAGGCTGGTAGGAATTGTAAACTTTTGTAATTCATCGCGTGTAAGGCTTAATCTGAAAGGGGTTTATAAGATATTAGAATTTTGATTGGGTTAAAGGGTTAAAGAACTAAGACATTAGGATTTGACCAATTAATTCTTAGATGGTGAATTGTTTGAAACAATTGGGACAGAGAGTTATTGAATTGAATTAAATCGTAAAAGGGGGATCAAAGGTGAACTATACCTAGCTGCAGTTTTTATTATTGATTTTAAATTAATCTTTAATTATTAGAATCTTTTCTTGCATTTAATTGTTGTTGGCATTTGTTCTTTTAATTGTTTTCTTTAAAATTAGATTTCTATTATTCTTCTTAAACCAAATTTGATTTGTCCAACTTAAGTAAAAATAGTAAATTAGTGCTTGAAATACTAATCCTCGTGGGAATGATACTCTACTATCGTCTTTATTACTTGTACGACAGGTATACTTGTCGTGATCGTAACACATGACTTACCACATTTAGACGTTGTAGTCTTTCTAATGTGGGAGAAAACCTTGGGTACATCAGATGTAGGTACGTTTTTACCTAATGGGGAAAGTTTTTAGGATTTAGTGGGAATAATAAAAAATAACAAGGGTGTAAATAAAAAATAATAAAAAGATGTACCGAAATGGGTACATAAATTTCCCTCATGTGGACAGTGTGTGTCAAACACAAAAACGATTGGTTAAGTGTAATTATATTCAAATACTAATTTATTTTTCTTTGTAACTTTCCCTCACCGTGGATAAGGATAAACCTCATTAATTTATCTCGGGTCTTGAAAATATCTATATTATTTTACCTATTAATTTTTAGAATATCTTGAATAACCATGGGTCTTGTATTCATACTATAAATAAATAATGTAAATCAAAATGATTTGATTAATAATTACATAAATATAATATTCAACAAAAAGAAAATTGAAATGCCACTGACATTTTAATTATTGTATATTACATTTAATTACCTTATAGCTAGGTCTTGATATAATGAATTAAAATTTAGGAGTATAGAGAGTTATAACTGTTAATAAATTTTAATAATTATAATTCTGCAACATATTTTCTAGAATACAGCTAAGTAACATGCAGGTATAATTACGCATGCAGGTAAATTAAAGCGGGTGACACGTGAAGTCCCAAGTTCTTAATATGATAAATAGCATTCCTGATGGCTGGTGTCAGGGCGGCATGACAAATATTGTGTTTTTTTTTGTCAAGGTCTGTATCTGCACTCGACATGTTACTGATCAGTGCAAGTATGAATGCGGTACCACAAGAAGCGCATTTTTATTCTGCATCACTCTAATAATAAATTTGATCAAAAACTTAATCCGATCAATTTTTTTGAAAAAGCAACTAATACGGTCTAAAAGCCGCATCCTAGTAAACAATGTGACAGCTCAACTTTTTTTTGTTTGGACGCCATCCCTGGCAAAAAAAATAAATTAAGTTAATGCTTTTCAATAAATTAATTATACATTTATTACAGTTTTGGAAATAATTACATATTGATTGTACAATATGACGCCCAATTTGGGCGTCACCAATTAGGTAATTCTTTTTTTGATTCCACATAACTTTTCGATATCTACACAATGGCATCTCATTTGAAGTATTTTATTTCCCATAAACACAATTTAAATTTGCAAGAATAGTATTATAAGAGTGATTAAACCCAGAGCCTCTCAGTTCTGAGTTTGTGATTTAATATAAAAAATAAATAAAATTTTGATTTGTGATTTAATTTCTTTTTAATAATTTTTTTTAGTATAACAAAAATTTGGTTGTGATTTAAATTAAAAATAAAAATAAAAATTATTTTTAATAAGGAAAACAAAATAAAGATTTGATTTGTGATTTAAACTAAAAAATCAATTTTAAAGATCTATTGAAATAAAAGAAATAATTAAATAAATATTCTAAATCTCTAAGGAAGAAGGATATTATTTTTGAAATTAATGATTAATGCTATAAGCTTCTGGGTTATTATTCGTGGTCTGAAATTAATGATGGCTTGTGCATGTTTTTCAAAAATAAAATTACCTAAATTAGACGTGATTGTCTCTTGATTGAAACCCA
Source organism: Gastrolobium bilobum (assembly GCF_033153095.1). Lineage (NCBI taxonomy): Eukaryota > Viridiplantae > Streptophyta > Magnoliopsida > Fabales > Fabaceae > Gastrolobium > Gastrolobium bilobum. The sequence goes on from NW_026898722.1 coordinate 47,720, forward strand.
ATTTAGACGTGATTGGTGACGTGTCAGGTGTTGACACAAGTTGACACGTGTCCCATTTTTAAACGCAGAAGCCTCTGAGTTCTGGGTTTGTGATTTAATATTAAAAATAAATCAAGATTTGATGTGTGATTTAAATTAAAAAATAAAAAAAATTATTGTAAAAAAATTTGGTTTGTTATTTAAATTAAAAATATCAATTATTATTAATAAGAAAAACAAAATAAAGATTTGTTTTGTGATTTAAACTCAAAAATAAATTTTGAAATAAATGTATTAATAAAGGAAATAATTAAATAAATATTCTAAATCTCTAAGGAAGAAGGATTACCTGATTTAAATTTAAATTATGTTTGTGATCAATAAAATATATCAAATGAGATGTCATTGCGTAGATATTTATGTGGAATCAAAAAAAGAATTACCTCATTCGGATACCCGAGTCAAAAGTTATGGCTTTTCAAAGTTTTACAGTTCATAAGTTGACTTTTTTTTGCCATGTGTCAACACCAGATGATTCTCGCCTAAATTAGGCGTGAATGCCTTGGGAGTCACGCCTAATTTGGACGTGAATAGTCACGCCTAATTTGAGCGTGAATGAGAATGAGTGCAATAGATCCGTAGATAATTTCGAAACAACTATATATTCGTAATTATTTATTAAAATAATAATATTTTAATTTTTTTGCCGTAATTATTTATAAAACTGTCATAAATTCATAATTTTTTATTTAAAAAATAATATATCAATTTTTTTGCCGCTACATATGATATTGAAGTTTTTTAGATGAAAAAAAGACACAGTTTAACTGTTCACTTTCAAGCTCGTGAAGTTTGGGTTCTTTTTTCAAAATTAAGGAAATACAATTAATTTTAAATTTAAGAGCGAGGAAATGATTCCATGAGAATGACATCCTTAAGTCTTCAATCCGTCACCCGTGTGATGTTTATTTAAGTCAGCTGTCACCTCGTGGGTTGCTCTTACCCAATTTTAAAACAATGAAAAATGAAAATGTCATGTTCTTAAAAATTGTTTAGGGCGTTTGATACGCAGATAAATTTTAAATTCTCGGAAAATTAATTTTGGTAATTTTGTTTATCCACAATATGTGAATTGTGAAAAAATTTTTGGAAAAATTAAAATTTCGAAATTTATTTTTGTGAAGTAAATTTTCATTGAAAAATACTACCATATCATGTGGTATATTGAGATTTCCATTATGTGGGAATATTTTTCAAGATTTCAAGATTTCAAGATTTTTCATTACGTGGGAATATTTTTATAGACCGGGCCGGGTCACCGGTTGAACCGACCGGGTCATCGGTTTTTATGAAAACCGGTCGGCTTGCACCGGATCACATCGGTTCTGTAATATGGCCGGTCCAATATGAAAATCGGATTCTTTACATGACCGGTTCACCGATCCTTATGGGGTATTGTATTTATAAAGGGGAAAATGTGTATTATTTTGACTGACGTATAGTTGTGTCATTTTAAGTGAGAAAAAGAGATAAATTATGAGAGAAAAAATAAGTGGAAAAAGTTTTAAAGGTGCGGATTTCACATCTTTATGAGAGTGAAAGGATATAAGGTATGTCATTTAAAATGACACACATTTTGTTCATTTATATATCATGCAAATAGGGATGAGAAGACGGGTTTCACCGGTGGAATTACCTTGTTTAACCTGTTACATTTAATAGGATGGTTAAATTTATTTTTATTTTTGGAAATACGTAGGTTGGTTATAAAATGAATCTACCAGCCCACCTAATTGGCCTCGTAAAAAATATGACTTATATAAGGGATTGGAATGGGAAAAGACAGGTTAATCCATTGTTTTTTTTTTTAAATCCCAATTCCTATTGATTTCTTGAGCCTTTTTGGCTTTTCCCCTTTGCAAATTCGCACTCTTCCACTGTTGTACCCTTCATTTCTCTGTGTCTTTGTTCCTTATTCCTCCTCAATTTTCCAAATTATTTGGCCAAGCTATGCTCTTAAATTTTTTCTTTTTATTATTCTCTCTCTTTTCATCATTGTTTGGCTGTTTGTTATTTTTACTAGGGTTTGCTTTTCTGCAGTAATTGCAGATAAGTTATATGCAGTAAGTCCAATACGACGTCGTTTTGAGCAGAAATCATGGTGTTTTTGTAATTTTAATTTATTCGAGGGTTATTATAATCTTTATAATTATAATTTGTTAATTTTTCAATCTCAAAATGACATCGTTTTAGGAGTAAATGCAGATAACTTGTCTAAATTAACTGTAGAAATATTTTTCTGTTTTTATTAAGGGTTCGTTTTTTCTGCAGTTACTGCAGATAAGTTATTTGCAGTAAGCCCAATACGATGTCATTTTGGGCAGAAATCATCATATTTTTGTAAACAGAGTTATAATAGTCTTTATATTTATAATTTTTTAAGATTTCAATACCAAAACGACGTCGTTTTGAAAATAAATGCAGATAACTTATCTGCAGTAACTGCACAAACATTTTTCCCTTTTACTAATATATGTTTCAACATATATAAGTGAGCCTTTATGCTCTTTTAACATAACTTAATCATATTTGATGATATCAATTGTCTAGACTGAAATAACTTCTCAGTGTGACTTTGATCATATTAAATATGATAATATCAATTGTTATATACTAACAACATTTTCTCTATCCCTTATCTTATTTTTATTATCATTTATAACACTCTTAGCACATTTAGCTACTAATTTATTGACCATCTTTTGCCAAATTTAGTTGTCATTTATCATTCTTTGTGTATCTTAAATCAAATTTTTTCAAAAAAGTGATTTTTACAAAGGAAATGAAGCATTTTGTTAAATTTTTATTTTTAAAACCCAATTCTCTCTCCCTTTTAAGTTTTGAGACCACTTGCCCAATAATAATGGTGTTACTATCAATATTGAATTCTATTAGTTTGAATATCTGTTTGCATGATGCAAAATATTTTTAATGGACAATGATGACCAATTGATAAGAAAGAGGACATCCCTACGGGCTCTGGTTTGTAATTACTTCTCTCAAGAGTTGACTTTACATGCAAATGATTGATCAAAGTTGTCATGTATTAAGAATAATTTGCAATTTGTTCTAGATGGGTATTCTTTGTGGACATAGAGTCACGATGATAACATCTACAAATGTGTTATTCTTACAAAGACCAAGCTAGGTGGTTATGGTTGACATGATGAATTCCTCATCACTCCGTTTAAAGCCATGTCATTCTTACAACAATAAATGAGTTGATTGATTATATTTTACTTTTTAAATTAAAAATATAATTTTTCCTTTTTTTCATTTTTTTTTTCTGCTTTGTTTTTAAAAAAGTATATTTTGTAAAAAAAGATCATCATCTAGAGATAAAATATGCAAATAACAATGAGATATGTTATTCTGCCTACTCCTTAATCTGCTTACTTTACCCATTCCTCTTAATACTATTAGATTACAATCTCATCAAACGGTGGAGATTTGCAAGATAAAAAAAAACCCTTTCATCCCTTTATCTCTCCTCTTCGTCTCGTCTTTTCTCTTTCCTCCCATGCTCCAAATCTTGTTGTCTTGAGCGGGTTCTCCCCATTAATCTTCATGACAACATCTCCGGCCATCAGATATGGGTAGTTAGGGGCGGGGGAGTTCCTTGATCGTGGAGGATTAGAAGCTGCTTGTGCTCGGAATCTGGATTTCCGACTGCAGAAAACCTTCTAGAATGTTTATTGTAGGAACCATAAGATTTCAAAAATTTCTTGATAGATTGCATCAAGCTCAAGAGAAATGTATGTTTTTAGATTACAATTAAAATTAAAATGGGAGTGGGGGAGTCAATATTTGATGATTAGAAAATTATTATTATTTTTTAAAAAAATGGCTTTTTGAGTTTTGAAAATTTGAGAGGGAAAGGGTCTTTTTTAGACAATTTGATGATTCGTGGGTTTGATTTAGCTGTCTCTCGGTGCAGTTGAACTCCAAATACTCTCTTCCAAAAAGGAGAGAGAAAGTATGGGAGACAGGGGGGAGAAAAAGGGATAAAAAAATTATTTTATTTTATAAATCTCCACCATTGAATGAGATTGTAATCTAACGGTATCGAGAAAAGGAAGCAAAATAAGCAGATTAAGGAATAGGCGGAATAACCTATTCCAATAACAATACTTCTAACCTCAATACACATAACATTTCCTAATTAACAAAAAAGAGCTAAATCTAAATAATCTAAACATGATAAGTTAAAAATATTTTTTTCATAGGGCCTAAATTGTCCTTCTTAATCCGATTTATTTATTTTATCCAAACATGATAAGCTAAATCGCTTTTACTTTAATTTAGAAGAATAAAATATGACATAAATGCCCACAAAAAAAAATACGACATAAATAAAAATGAGGAAAAAAAAGAAAAAATCTGCAACAAATTACAGATAAGGAATAAGTCGTTGTATCACAGTTTCCAGAAGAAAATTTGTCCAATTATTGCATGCAGAATATCTAGGAAAATCATTTAACAGATTTTTTGACACGTACACGTCGTATATTCATATTTATTCGATATGTATTGTTATTAAATTTATTCTAGCAACATAAGGGAAAGATGATGGCGCAATTAGGCAAGTAAATTCCCCCTCCTTCAATATGTGCACTTTATTAATTATTTATATTGTAATATTCAAAATATTGAAATTCATGAAATGTTTCAATTGGTTTTAGAATATACTTCATTCAGTTATTTTTATTCTTTTTATTATTTTTGGACTTTTGCCACCTCATCAGTGGCTGTAACTGTTTTAGCATTTTTTACGGATCAAGTTGTATTCTATTTTTAGGTTGCTGAGCTGATATATTCTCATAGTGTATGCATTGTACTCAGTGAATTCAATTTTCTGAACAATGAAAGTTAGTTTTCCTTTACAAATTTTTTGGGCTTTGATATCTAAAATGGTATCAGATGATATTTTCTAACCTCAGTTATGGCTCGAGGTACTAAAGCTTCTTCTAATACATCAGCTGCTTCTCTACTCATACTAACTCCTCTACTTCTATGGAGGATATATCTAGCCCCTACCATCTTCATAATGGCGATCATCCGGGTCTCATTCTTGTCCCCCATACTCTTCTTGGGACGAATTTTAATTCTTGGTGCAGGGCCATGGTTTTAGCACTCACTGAGAAGAACAAAGTTTGCTTCGTTGATGGTTCTCTTCAACGCCCTTCACCAGATGATCTTCTTTTTCCTACCTGAAATCGCTGCAATTCCATGGTTACTTCCTGGCTTCTTAACTCCATTTCTAAGGAGATTGCGGACATTATGATCTATTTCACTACAGCTTATGATCTCTGGTCTGACCTTCGTGCTCGCTATCATCAGGCAAATGGTCCACGCATCTTCCAGCTGAAACAACAGATTTCATCGCTTCATCAAGGTGCCTTGGATGTCAATAGTTATTACACGAAACTCAAAATCCTATGGGATGAACTCTAGGATTTTTCTCCAACTCTTCAATGCACCTGTGGTGGCCTTCGCTCACTCCATGCATCTCAACAGCAAGACCATGCTCTTCAATTCCTCATGGGTCTTAATGATTCTTCTTCGATCTGTGCTCAAATTTTTCTTATGGAGCCACTACCCAATCTGTCACGAGTTTTCTCCCTTGTTTTGCAAGAGGAACGTCAGAGGCAGATTTCTACTACAATCCCTGTCATGCCTGATATGCCTTTGCTCAATTTCGTTGCTGCTTCCGGTGTTCTTGGCTCTTCTCCTGCTATTTCTTCTCCTATAGCTGCTGCTATCACCAATCCTCTCCGCAATCGCCCTTTTTGCACACACTGCAACATCCATGGACACAACAGGGACAAATGCTTCAAGATTCATGGCTTCCCTCCGGGTTACAAGCCCAAAACCCCTAAACTGGATTTTCCTTCATCTTCAGCCCAAGCCCACATGACTTTTAATTCCCCTACACCAAACCATAGGCCCAATGACTCAAACCTTGTTTTCCCTCAACTTACTTACTCGGACCAATACGCCCAATTATTCCATCTCCTTCAATCCAACCCTACCCCTTTTTCACCACCGACAGCCTCTCCATCACCACCAGCAGATTCACCATCTCTCACCGTCGCCAGCTTCAGTGGTATGCCATCTTCTTCTTTATCTTCCACCTCCTGGGTAATAGACACTAGGGTAACTCATCACGTTGTTTTCTCCCCTCTATTTTTTGAATCTTCTTCTGATTTTCGTTCCACTGTTTCTCTCCCAACTGGATCTTCTGTTTCTGTTGGGTGGTTTGCTGATGGTGGAAAAATATAAGTTCTGATAGGGGACGTTCCTCTGTTCTTGCAGAACACAGATTCGTCCCTTAGTTCCAACCCAAGTGCGCAAGTGCACGCATCAAGTAATAAAGGGAGTATTAATGCCCAAATTATCGTTCCCACGAGGATAGAGTGCTAATTATTGTTTTATCACTGTTTATAAAGAATGAAAATGAGAAGAAAAGTTAGTAAATGGACTGTCTGGTCAAACGTTCCCTACTGTCTTGACAACGTTCCTCAGGAACAGTAGGTTCAATCTGATGGCAAACAGTTGCTCGCTGCGTTATGTATGTGATCCTTCCTGTTTAGAAGAAGGTGAGATAATAATCATTAGAGTTTTTATAAGTACTAAATAAAATAAAATAAAAACTACTAAAACAGAAATAACTATAATCAAGAGACAACAGGGTGGTGGTTAAAACAGTTTAACAGAAGGAACGGATTCACTGCTTCACTCTTAAAGGGGCTGTTTTCTCTGCTCAAGACTTAGCACCTTTTGGCTTTGTCCCAGGTTCTTTGCCTGCCAACTCTGATTCCTCAGCTCATGGTCTAGATGGTTCACAAGTGTCCATATTCCTATGGCTCCCTTGACTCCAACAGGTACTTAGTTCAAAACCTTAAAATGGACGAGTTGGCCCCTTATTCCTAAGGTGACCAGTAGCGTTTTTGCCATGACATCTACCTTCCCCCAATGGCTAAGCTGTCTGAAATCCCTTCCTTATGGAAGTTCCTTTCTCAGTATGTACCCAATTTCCATTGGCGCACAATGAATATAGCTTACTTAGCCAAAGAAATACAAAAAGCTTCGGTCAAGAGTTTTGAAAACAGTTCTTTAAGAGTTTCACAGTTTACCCGTTCCACAGATAGTTCAGCTCATGGCTGATAGTTTAAACATAATTATTCTCAACTGAGATCACATAGACCCGAGATTCAGTCAAGAGATAACGATTGGAACGAAGAGAAAAACACTTATATTAATTTAAAAGACAGTTTACAAAAAGAAACAGAAAATGGAGAAAGATGGATATTTGCTCGTGAGGAGTCTTGATGGTTGTTTACAGAGAAGAGAAGATGGGTTGTCACTTAACTACAGTTACAACTTAAAATTAAACTAAGTTACTAACTACTACTAAGTGATCTCTTCCTTTCGGACTGCAAACCCTCCAGGACTCGATGATGTTTTTGTGTGAGGGTGATTTATAACTGGAAGAGGAGTGGCAAGACTGTAATTCCTTTGGAGCTAGTTGCTTGAATGAGTGGACGGGACTGTGGCAGCAGAGTGTGAAGCTTGCGTGAATTGCTGAATGGAACAGGATTTGGTGATGATTAGCCGTTGTTTGCAGACCTTCCCATGCTTTGCTTTTGTTTTCAGCCAATGAAAACTCTTGATTCTCTGCTCTTCACGTTTCCAGCTGCTCAGTTGGTGCACCGCCTTGCTTTTTAGAAGTCTTTAACTCTACGTTACCTACAAAGTGTACAGAAGCATTAAATGAATGGAGCAGGTGCATTAAATGCGTCTCAGTCCGTTCCCCTTTTAATATATTTTAAAGGAATACGTTACCATCCGTTCCCCCACTGTGTTTTTGTCACAAATGTGTAAAACAAGTGATTTTCATGCTGAAGTTGCTCATCAGATGAGGGAACGTATGGTATTTTGTCATCAAAATGGGCTTAGATGGGAACGAATTTACGTCCCATCAGTTTACATGCTCTATCTCTCTTTTTCCTTCAGTTATTTTACACAATGTTTTGCTTGTTCCGTCTTTTCCTTTAACCTTCTGTCTGTTAGTGCTCTTACTCGTGATTCGTCTATCACTGCTCATTTCTTCTCTTCTCATTGTTCTTTACAGGACAGTGTCTCACGCAGGACGATTGGGATTGCTGATCGGCTTAGAGATCTTTATATTTTAGATATTGCCTCTCCTTTTCCTAGAGTTAATGTTCCCCCTTCCCTTTGCTTCAATGTTTCCTTGCAATCTTTTCATTTATGGCACTCTCGGTTAGGCGATCTTTCTTCCCCTGTTTTACATCGTTTAAGAGATACTTTACATTTTACAGAAACTCATTGTTCCACTTTTCATTGTAATGTATGTCCATTGGCAAAACAAAAATGATTACCTTTTATTTTGGATCCCAAACTTTCTTCTTGTTTTTGTATATGGTTTTCATTACTTTCTGACTTTGGTTGATGATGCCACTCGGTTTACCTGAGTTTTTTTTCTTAAACACAAAAAGGAATTTTCCACTATTTTTTCTTAATTTTTTGCTCTGGTTTACAATCAATACAACAAGTCTTTTAAGGCTATTCGCTGTGACAACGCCCCTAAATTCTGCCTGGCTGATTTTTTTAATTCCAAAGGCATCCAACTTTTTCATTCTTGTGTCGAAAGACCACAACAAAGTTCTGTGTGGGAAAGGAAATTTTTCCAGCACCTTAATCTCTATTGGATTTACTAAGTCATCCTCTGATCATTCTTTGTTTACTCTTTTCACTGACACATATTTCATTGCTGTTCTGATTTATGTGGATGATATAATACTTGCTTCTAATAACTCTGATGAGATGCATAACCTTGCTTCTTCTTTGAATAGAAAATTTAAATTGAAAAATCTTGGTGCTCTCAAGTACTTTTTGGGCCTTGAAGTTGCCAGATCACATCATGGAATTTTTTTGACACAACGTCAGTATGCCTTGACCATCCTACAAGATTGTGGTTTCCTTGGTTGCAAGCCTCAGTCTGCTCCAGTGGAGGCTAATTTGCGACTGTCTGCTGACTCTGGGGATCTTCTCCCTGATCCTACTACTTTTAGACTTCTCATTGGCAAGCTCCTTTACTTAACAATTACTAGACCTGACCTTTCTTTTGCAATTAACAGACTCAGTCAGTTCATGTCTGCACCTTGGGTCCCCTACATGCAGCTGCCCATCGTGTTCTTGCATATCTCAAATGCATTGCTGGCCATGGTCTTTTTTTTTTCTGCGACTTCTACTATACAACTCAATGCTTTCTCTAATTCTGACTGGGTTGCATGCCCTGATGGTCGTCGATCTGTTACTGGCTATTGTATCTTCATTGGTGACTCACTCATCTCATGGAAGTCCAAGAAACAAGGTACAGTCTCTCGTTCGTCCGCTGAAGCTGAATACAGGTCTATGGATAATGTTACTTGTGAGATTCTTTGGCTGTCTTCTTTACTCAAAGACCTACGTGTTGCTCATCCCTCACCTGCACACTTGTTTTGTGATAATCAAGTCGTTGTTCACATTGCGGGTAATCCAGTATTTCATGAACGTACCAAGCACATTGAGATTGATTGCCATATCGTCCGTGATCAAGTTACCAAAGGCACTTTTCAGACTTTTGTTGTTTCCTCTTCCCAACAACTTGCTGACATCCTCACCAAAGCCTTTCCTCCTGGTTTCTTCTTCTCCATTCTTTCCAAGATAGGAGTTCTCAACATACACTCTCCATCTTGAGGGGGAGTTTTAGAATATACTTCATTCAGTTATTTTTATTCTTTTTATTATTTTGGACTTTTGCCACCTCATCAGTGGCTGTAACCGTTTTAGCATTTTTTACGGATCAAGTTGTATTCTATTTTTAGGTTGCTGATATATTCTCATAGTGTATGCATTGTACTCAGTGAATTCAGTTTTCTGAACAATGAAAGTTAGTTTTCCTTTCCAAAATTTTTGGGATTTGATATCTAAAAATTGGATTAATTATTTAATTAAATCCAATGTTATATTTTTGGGCTTATAGCATTTGATTAGATTGAGTCTAATTGAATAACAGAGATTTCATTTTTACCTTCCTTTGTATGATGAGTAGATTCTATAAAGAATCAATTCAATCTAAAAGTTTTAAGTTGTTTAGTGAAGGCTCATCAGCAATTTATATATTTCTTTAACACGCCCCTTTATATGAGAGTCTATTGGGCATGAAGGATGGATAATGCACAGACTCACCTACCTGTGTTAAGAAATTCTACAAGAGAAATTGGGGGGTGATGAGGATCGAACCCATGACATGGAGACTCTGATACTATGTAAAGAACCATTCAACTCAAAAATTTAATGTTTTGGGTGAGGTTATATTAATTATTTTTTATATATATCTAACGCTCCCCTTCACACGAGCTTGAAGGGTGGACAATTAACAAAATCACCTACCTGTACTAAGAAACTCCACAAGATTTAATTATTTATTAATTAAATGAGAGGCGGTGAGGATTGAACTTGTGACCTTGTGGTCACTGAAGCTCTGATATCATGTAAAGAACTATTTCATCCCAAAACCTTAAGGTGTTGGGTGATAGTCTTTTAAATGATTTTTCTAACACACCCCACGCAAGAGCCTTTTGAGCTTAAAGCGTGGATATTACACATGCTCATTTTTTTTTACCTTGTACTTATTTAATTCCATTAGAAAGTGAGGGACAGTGAGAATCAAATTCGTAACCTTGTGATCAATGAAGCTCTGATACCATATAAAGAACAATTCAACCCAACAACTTAAACTATTATGTGAGAATATTGAATAGACATAAAATAAATTCTTCTGATTAGAAATTTATCACTAGTCCCCTCTTTAACTTATTTAACGTAGAATTTGACTCTATTATGCTTTCATCGTTACTAAGAATGATAGACGATAGAGAAATATCATAATATAAAGTTCAATTCTTTTTTTTCATTTCTAGGATGATCAAACATAACATACATATTATCATATTTAATCTTATTATTATTTTGAGATCTATTATGATTATGAGATAGCCTATGGTGGATCCCTGGATTATATTAAACAGTCAATCAAGTAGAAATTATCCTGGTGGGAATTATCCCAAGTGGTCCAAAATACAGAGGAAATATTGTCCGTTTTATTTTGGCCATAGAAGTGAAAAAGTTTGCAATACATAAGAAAAAAAGAGAAAATTTATTCAGTTGGCTTCCGCATTAATTAAGTTGAACATGTTGCGCTTACTATCATATGTATGTTAATACACCAGGTGCATACGGGGTGTTATACATACACTAATCAAGAGTGTATCATACTCAGTGTAATTTGTAAAAAAAAATTGTAAACGAATCTTTCACCGGTGTAAGAATTAGAAGTCTTACACTCAATCTTGATCATTGATCCACTTGTATCCAATGACTCACATTACTAAAAAATTTAAGCCC
>NW_026898723.1:0-5963 GCF_033153095.1 Gastrolobium bilobum
ACGTTTAGCAAGTGCACTAATCGTACAAGTAATAAAATGATGAGTAAAGATCGTTCCCACGAGGATTTGTGTCAAGCACTGACTAACCATATGTACTTGAGTTGAATCAAACAAAAGTTCATAGATTGCATAGATTTCTTGTCACCAGAAACTACACTGAATTGAATTAAAACTTGATAAATAAATAAAATGTAAATTATAATGTAAACAAGTAGTCAGATGTCATTTTCCCTCAAACATGAATTTATAGATGAACCAATTTAGACATAATTGAAATACAAACAAGAGAAAGAAAGATCAAACTCCATTGACATGATAGTTGAGTCTTCAATCTCCAAGTGCAATTACATAGGAAATACTAACTATTACAAGAACTAATCCTAATTTACAAATTACAACTGAAAACTGACATGGGCGCTAAAACTCTCATTTCTGGACGTTTTAGCGCTCAACCTTGACGGATGCCCAACTGCTTTTAACTGTCTTAGGCGCTAAAACGCTCAGTTTTGGGCGTTTTAATGTTCAGCACCAGCATCTTTTGTGCAACAGGGCGCTAAAACGCTCAGTTTTGGGCGTTTTAGCGCCCAACACTTAGAATTTTCCCATTCTTCAGAATCTTCTTCCTTCTCTCTTTTGCTTCTTGAGCTTCATTTCCCTACAAAAACAATGTAAATTTTCAACATAAGCTTCAGAACTTGTATTTGAGAGATTTCCAGGACATTAACCTCTTTTCCATCCATTTAATCACACAAATTGATATTAATTCATGCTTAAAAACCTGATGAACTAAGGGTTCATCACAATTCCCAGATTTGAACATTGTTGTCCTCAGCAATGAATTAAAACAGAGAAGGACTTGAGATTCTTTACAGATGAAATTCATGAGGATGGACTTCAATTAACAAAAGATCAACATTTCATGATACAAAATTATAACCATGCAATCTCTTATTTCCTATGATTTGCCCAACATCATTTGTGACTTTTCAACAGATCAGTAAAGATGATATACAGAGACTTCCAAACAACAACACCCCCTCACTAGGAACTTCTCAAAAATTATGAGAATTTTAACACTCTTGCACACTAGTGTTTAAGGATGTACTTATCACTCACTCTTCACTGCACTCAAACTACCATAGGCTTGCCCATCTTCTCACTATTCATAGTAACAATGATCCATAAGGTAGATCAAAAAGGTTTTGGTATGATTAGCAATGAGGCTTGGTGTGTGGCTTGACTAAAGGTAAGGATTTCTGTGAAAGGGTAAGTTCAGATCAAATGAATCAGATTCAGATAAGAGGGAATTCACAGTAATTAATCAATTTCTTCCTAATTCCCTCAACTTTCTTCCTTTTCATTCCTTGTTCTTTTCTTTGAACCTTTCTTCCTCCTTTTCTTCCTGACACTTTGTGTCTTTAACAAATTTTTTTTTTTTTTTCTTTCAGACACTTTGTGTCTTTAATACTTCCCTCTGTCTCTTCCAAACACTTTGTGTTTCACAACCTTTTCTTTCTTTTCCTTCTTTCTTTCTTATGTTTCCAACACCTTGCATTCACTTATTGCAAAAACACTTTCCTCCCCACAGAACACTCCATCCCTTATCACTTATCTGAAACTTTTAATCTGAAGGATTGGAATAAATGTGGTTCTTGGCTTGATAGACAACAGGCTAGGCTCAAGTGTTTCATGCAATTGGAACTTAAAGGTTGGCCATTTGACTTTCTGGTTCAAGAAGGAAATGCCTCTACCCTACACATCATCAACCATTTCAAGCAAGAAACAGGGCAAGTTCTAGAGCTATTCATGCAGTGAAGTGCTCTTTGAACAAAAAATTTTCTGTATAGGCTCAATTTCCTCACAGTTCAGAGTGCATGCTTGACTTTCTCTATATGCATCAAAACTAATCTTTCTACTCTTACACATTGAATGAGTCATGCAATCATTTCATTTAAGCTCAACATGCAAGGTATAAGATTGTATCCTTTAATTTGATCAATCATATAAAACTTTGATCAGTCAAATCCTCATGGAATTCCATATCACAACTGAAATCCAAATTCAATATTACAGCTAAAATCTAAATCACACAGAAAACTTAAAAACAAAAAGAAAAAGATTGAGATATTTCCCTGTTTTGGCTCATCAATTTGTGTGACATCTCCATGATGTTTGCATGCCATTCATTCACACCCAATTCCCAGATTTAAACGTTGTTGTCCCCAGCAACTAATTCAAATCTGAAACAGCAATGGATCACTGAAACACATTCATTTATAAACCAATAGCATCAGTACTATCATAATGTGCATCATGCAAAAACAGTGAATATCCCAATGTACTTAACTGAATTACAAAACTAAACTAACAGCAAAATAAAACTAAGAGAAAACTACCCAGAAACATGTAAATCATATGAGTGGACCAGCGCTAAAACGTTGAAATCAAGCGTTTTAGCGCTGGTCTCCAGAGACAAGTGCACATTGATGTGCGTAGCCTTGCGCTAAAACGGTCACGTCTGAACGTTTTAGCGCTCTGGACCAGAATTGATGAAAATATAAATTGCTGAAAAATAAAAGATTCAATCTCAAATATTAATGGTGTCTGTCAATGTTGAAGAACAAATCCCCGGCAACGGCGCCAAAAACTTGTTGGACGTTTAGCAAGTGCACTAGTCGTACAAGTAATAAAATGATGAGTAAAGATCGTTCCCACGAGGATTTGTGTCAAGCACTGACTAACCATATGTACTTGAGTTGAATCAAACAAAAGTTCATAGATTGCATAGATTTCTTGTCACCAGAAACTACACTGAATTGAATTAAAACTTGATAAATAAATAAAATGTAAATTATAATGTAAACAAGTAGTCAGATGTCATTTTCCCTCAAACATGAATTTATAGATGAACCAATTTCCATTATGAATTATCTACTATGTGATGTTGATCAACCTTTTTCTTATCATCTCAAGATGTAATCCCTTACTACCCTGATAGACACATTAATCAGAAACCCCAATCCCTTGGTGATTCCTTTCTTAATACATGCATTAATTACTTGAAGAATTAATCAAGACAACTTCATACAATCACATAATAGATAAACAAAACATCTAATTAACCATTCATAAATTCAAACTTGAGTTCCATTGAATCAGACTACAAAGGACTCTCCTAAGACATAATTGAAATACAAACAAGAGAAGAAAGATCAAACTCCATTGACATGATAGTTGAGTCTTCAAGTCTTGGGCGCTAAAACGCTCAGTTTCTGGGCGTTTTAATGTTCAGGCGCTAAAACGCTCAGTTTTGGGCATTTTAATGTTCAGCACCAGCATCTTTTGTGCAACAGGGCGCTAAAACGCTCAGTTTTGGGCGTTTTACCGCCCAACACTTAGAATTTTCCCATTCTTCAGAATCTTCTTCCTTCTCTCTTTTGCTTCTTGAGCTTCATTTCCCTACAAAAACAATGTAAATTTTCAACATAAGCTTCAGAACTTGTATTTGAGAGATTTCCAGGACATTAACCTCTTTTCCATCCATTTAATCACACAAATTGATATTAATTCATGCTTGAAAACCTGATGAATCGGGTTCATCATCTTGGTGCTGGCGTGTGGACTGTTTGACGCAGATTTGCTTCCGCAACTGCTATTCAGGTCATGCGTCACTAGAACTCGAACTTCTTTCTAGTGAGGAGCTCCCTAGCGGCAACTTCGTTAGTTGGTGTTGTACATCCCTGGACACAAAGCTTTGTTGCGCTTCTATATCAAACAATCTCCAACCTTTCATGTGGTGACCTGCCTTGGAGAACTCTTGTAGGTGTTTTATTAATTATATGAACAGCAGCAAGAATACTCTCCTCCCAAAAATCAACAGGGAGATTTGCATGAAACAGTAAGGCACGTGATACATTAAGGATGTGTCTATGCCTCCTTTCGACTCTCCCATTCTGTTCAGGCGTATAAACACAAGTTGTTTGTTGCAAAATACCTTTTTCATTCAAGAGTTTCACCATGTTATTAGATTTGAACTCAGTACCATTATCAGACCTTATTATTTTTACGGTTTTACCAAATTGGTTCAGAACCATAGCAAGAAATTTGCACATCCGATCATAAGTTTCACTTTTATCGGCCAACATAAAAACCCATACATGCCTACTATAGTCATCCACCACAGTTAAGAAATAACGTGCACCAGAAGAAGAAGAATTTTGATAAGGACCCCAAGTGTCACAATGGATTAAATCAAAACATTCTTTGCTGCGAGAAAAACTTATAGGAAACATTGATCTAGTTTGCTTGGCACGATGACAAACTTCACATGCCTTACATACTACTTTATTTTGCAAAGCTTTAAATTCTGGAACCAGAGATAAGATATCATAGGATGCATGGCCTAGCCTGTTGTGCCACAAGTCAATTGACTCTCCTGCTTGAACTGCCGAAGCTGAAGCACATGAAGGCTGAAACACATAGACTCCTTCATGAAGTTCACCCAAACCAATCTCCCTCTTCAGCACTTGGTCCTGCAAAATGCACTTTTTATCAGTAAATGTAACGCTACTGCTCTTGGAGTGAAGCAATTGGGAAACAGAGATGAGATTGCAGCGTAAGTTAGGCACATATAAAACATTTGACAAGCTGAAGTTTGTATTAAACACCATCGAGCCTTGTTTTGCAGCATAAGTAATAGAACCATTTGGTAGAGTCACAGATAGAGGGGGAATAGGTGTAATGTCAGCTAATAAAGCCAAAGTGCCTGTCATATGACGTGAGGCCCCACTATCAATGAGCCATTGAGAATGAATACGCTTACCAGATAATTTTTCATGTGACTGAGGCTGGTCTACCAATGTTAACAGTTTGTTCACAATTTCTGGGGTCAAAACGGAGTGTGCAGCAACTTGAGAAGAGGCAGAATGGGAGACGTCTGGAGGAAGAGAGTTAGCAGCAACTGGGTGTGAGGCATCCATTGCAAACGTCGCATGAGCATGCGTATAACGTCCTGCCGAACGTCCTCCCCTTCCTCGTCCGCGACCAGCACTCCTGTTTGGTGGAAAACCATGAACGTTCCAGCATTTGGAAGGGTCGTGATTGGTCCTGCCACAATGAGGGCAAGGTATTCTGTCTTGTGGTTTGTTAGGAACCATCCGCTGCTGCATGGACGTGTCTGACTGCTTCATGGAATCGGTTTGGGCTGAGTATCCCACTACCTGACTCCTCTCATCTTGAACGCGAGAAATACTACGATGGGTCTCCTCTTGAGTGACAATTGCGTACACTTTGTTGACACTAGGAAGAGGAGAAGTGTTGAGGATATGGGATCTCAGATTGCCAAATGTAGATTCATCCAGCCCCATCAAAAATTGATAAACGCGATCATGCTCTTGCTCCTCCTCGATTGCTTTGGCAATGGCACACTTATCACCACAATCGCAAGACTTGCGAGTTTTGCTGCCTTCCAGATCGTCCCATACAGCCCTGAGTTTGGTGTAATAATCACCAACGCTATCTCCATGTTGCTTGATATTGGCTAAACTGGATTTCAGTTGATACTGTCTTGGAAAGTTTTGCACTGCATACCTTTCCTCTAGGTCATTCCATAAGTCCTTGACGTCATCAAAGCACTTGATGAATGGTTGAAGTTTTGCATCAATGGTGTTGTGAATCCAACCATTGAGCATCGAATTGCACATCTCCCAGGCGCGCCACTCTTCGGCATCATCCTCTCCTGGTTTCTTGACTGAACCGGTCACAAAACCCAATTTGTTTTTCGCCTTCAATGCGTTTTTCATGAGCTTGGCCCAGTTGTCATAGTTGGCCTCACCACGCAGCATGACAGTCGTTAACAAGAGACCTGGACTGTCGGATCCAGCCAAGTAAAATGGCGAACTAGGATCAGTTGTTTTGGACTTGCTGCCACCACCTGGTGCCATGTTAAATGAACCAGCTTTCGC
>NW_026898724.1:0-5951 GCF_033153095.1 Gastrolobium bilobum
AAATTAGAAAAAATATCTCTATTTATTAAACAGTCTCATCCTAGAATGTGTGTATTATCAAATATATATTTATATCTAAAAAAACTTTATAAAGATAAAAAAAAAGAAATTGTTTATCTCTTGATATTGATAAATGAGTTCCTATCATCAAAATCATAATGAATTAAAAATAGTATTTTAATATTTAATTTTAAAAATAACCCAGTTTTGAGGGGAGGCGTGGTTATAAAATTGGATTTTAGCAATCATTAACACAAAGAAGAATTGCACCATAAAAGATAGATAAAATGTTTTATTGTGGTAGAACTTAACAAAAATAATGAATTATGTGTAATAAATTATATTAAAAACTTAATATACTTTTATCAGGGTGATTCAAAGGCTATTTCACCCTTTTGCCCCTCATTAATTATTTAATAACCATTTTGCCCCTCATTCAAAACTATTTACAAATCTGCCCCTCTTTAATTGACTAAATTAAATATTTAATCGATTAAATAGTCAAATGAAGATTTAATCGATTAAATCTTCAACTTAATCGATTAAATCTTCCTCTTTATCAGAAGAACAACCTTATGCATGAGAGATTTAATCGACTAAATCTTCAAGTCAACGATTTTTGCCTATTTGACCATTTAATCGATTAAATTTTTGGCTTAATCGATTAAAGAGGGGCAGATTAGTAGATAGTTTTGAATGGAGGACAAAATAGTTATTAAATAATTAATGAGGGGTAAAAGGGTGAAATAGCCGTGATTAAAATCATAAAGAATATATAGTATTTGACAGAGGGACGGCCCACTTTTTATAGTTCACTCAATATTGATCAGAAAATTTAATGGTCAAACCATAATACTTTTTTGTTAATATGTCCACGAGTTTACCGAAAATAAAAATAAAAATGTCCACGTTATATCATGAAAACAATTTGCATTAGTCACTGTTCCAAATTGTTAAATAAGGAAAATTTAGGGTCATATAAAACATAAATATATCCTTTCAAACACATTGCCAAAAATGTCATTAAAACTGGTCATATAAAACTTCTGAAACTTGAATAAAAAATGAAAATGAATATCCTTTCAAACACATTGCCATTTTCTTGTCACTTGCCTCCAAATTGATGGTATCAGTGGGTAATTCACAGTTAAATCTACGCTTATTCAATTTAATAGCAGATTAATCAAACCAAGGAACAACAGCAATTTCTGAAATAACAACATTTTATTCATTTTTGATGAACTCATATAAGAGTCACTTTCTCCTAATTACAGAAAAATAAATGACAGACTCCAACCTATCATACAATGATAGGGAAATACAGACTCTATTAACAACAATGACCCAAAATTTTAACTAGAGTCTCCGAAGACACTACTCAAGACTCCAAGATGACTGCACAGTGACACCAAAATTACAGAACCAAATGACTAAGACCCATAACCAGATCCCTCTACAAAGCAATACCCATTTATAGGTCTTTGATAACTAGGCTGCTGTTGGGTGGCTCAATTTCTTGTTACTCATCGCCCCCCTACTGTGAATCCACCACAACATATTGGTAAGTGTGTTTCCATGTTCAAAATCATTTAAGTTATAATCTTCTAAAGTGCAGCTTCGTTATTGTAAATTCCTTCCAGACACATACCCCTTCAAGCTCCAACATAATCAAAACATTTGACTTCAAAATAGGCCTAGTTAAGAGCTGAAAGACAAGCTTATATACTTGGCTCATCAGGAGCAAACCATAGTACACTTTCTCTTGTTATGATCCACAAAACACATGATGATTGCACAGTGACACCACAGTTGTCAAAAAATGGAAAGATTTATGAACTTAAGCACATAATTAAAAATCTATTTATACAAGTTTAACCTACTTTTAGTTGCACTCTTGCAGCTGTGTTTCAATGGGCCTTGCTGGTAAAGCTGTAAATGCATACTATTCTGCAGCATTGATTCCCATCTTTTTGCCATTGGATCAACTTAAATGATTTTGAACATGGAAACACACTTACCAATATGTTGTGGTGGATTCACAGTAGAGGGGCGATGAGTAACAAGAAATTGAGCCACCCAACAGCAGCCTAGTTATCAAAGACCTATAAATGGGTATTGCTTTGTAGAGGGATCTGGTTATGGGTCTTAGTCATTTGGTTCTGTAATTTTGGTGTCACTGTGCAGTCATCTTGGAGTCTTGAGTAGTGTCTTCGGAGACTCTAGTTAAAATTTTGGGTCATTGTTGTTAATTGAGTCTGTATTTCCCTATCATTGTATGATAGGTTGGAGTCTGTCATTTCTTTTTCTGTAATTAGGAGAAAGTGACTCTTATATGAGTTCATCAAAAATGAATAAAATGTTGTTATTTCAGAAATTGATGTTGTTCCTTGGTTTGATTAATCTGCTATTAAATTGAATAAGCGTAGATTTAACTGTGAATTACCCACTGATACCATCAATTTGGAGGCAAGTGACAAGAAAATGGCAATGTGTATGAAAGGATATTCATTTTCATTTTTTATTCAAGTTTCAGAAGTTTTATATGACCAGTTTTAATGACATTTTTGGTTCAATTGACATATTATGTGTTTCAATTGAATGTAAGATCCGAAATGAAAAACTATTTATGTTTTATATGACCCTAAATCCTTAATTACCTTATTAAGTAAGATGGGTCGATCCTCTGGTATGTTTGGAACAGTGACTAAAATGCCACTGTTCCTCAACTTTTTTACCTAAATGCCACGCGAAC
Organism: Gastrolobium bilobum; assembly: GCF_033153095.1. Lineage (NCBI taxonomy): Eukaryota > Viridiplantae > Streptophyta > Magnoliopsida > Fabales > Fabaceae > Gastrolobium > Gastrolobium bilobum. The sequence goes on from NW_026898724.1 coordinate 2,753, forward strand.
AGTGTTATTTCCCAATCTGCCACGGGGACAAGTTCGCTTCTCGGTGTAGCGAACTCGGTTTGCTGACGTGTCACGTTTCTAGTGGACACCAACTTGATTTTAACCAAATTCGCCTACATGCTAGGCGAACTTCATTTTTTTTTTTTTTTTAAATTTGATACTTGTTATCCACTAAAAATGTGACACGTCAGCAAACCGAGTTCGCTACAGTAGCCAACTTGCCCCGTGGAAGATTGGGAAATAACACTGTTCGCGTGGCATTTAGGTAAAAAAGTTGATGAACAGTGGCATTTTGGTCAGTATCCCGGTATGTTTTACAATGACATTTCAAATACACCATGCAAATTGTTTTCATGATATAACGTGGACATTTTTATTTTTATTTTCGGTAAACTCGTGGACATATTAACAAAAAAGTATTATGGTTTGACCATTAAATTTTCTGATCAATATTGAGTGAACTATAAAAAGTGGGCCGTCCCTCTGTCAAATACTATATATTCTTTATGATTTTAATCACGGCTATTTCACCCTTTTACCCCTCATTAATTATTTAATAACTATTTTGTCCTCCATTCAAAACTATCTACTAATCTGCCCCTCTTTAATCGATTAAGCCAAAAATTTAATCGATTAAATGGTCAAATAGGCAAAAATCGTTGACTTGAAGATTTAGTCGATTAAATCTCTCATGCATAAGGTTGTTCTTCTGATAAAGAGGAAGATTTAATCGATTAAGTTGAAGATTTAATCGATTAAATCTTCATTTGACTATTTAATCGATTAAATATTTAATTTAGTCAATTAAAGAGGGGCAGATTTGTAAATAGTTTTGAATGAGGGGCAAAATGGTTATTAAATAATTAATGAGGGGCAAAAGGGTGAAATAGCCTTTGAATCACCCTGATAAAAGTATATTAAGTTTTTAATATAATTTGTTACACATATAATTCATTATTTTTGTTAAGTTCTACCACAATAAAACTTTTTATCTATCTTTTATGGTGCAATTCTTCTTTGTGTTAATGATTGCTAAAATCCAATTTTATAACCACGCCTCCCCTCAAAACTGGGTTATTTTTAAAATTAAATATTAAAATACTATTTTTAATTCATTATGATTTTGATGATAGGAACTCATTTATCAATATCAAGAGATAAACAATTTCTTTTTTTTATCTTTATAAAGTTTTTTTAGATATAAATATATATTTGATAATACACACATTCTAGGATGAGACTGTTTAATAAATAGAGATATTTTTTTCTAATTTTTTAATTCTGATAATATATTATACAATGTATGTATTTAATAAATAATGTGCAGGAGAATAAATAAATAAAATTTTTTATTTAAAAAAATTTGTTCTTGAATTATTGGTTAATTTTCTAGAATAGAAAAATAAATTGAATTTATCAAACATAATTTCTAATTATTTTTGTTTTATAAATTAAAAATTGATTTAAAAAATAGAAACATTACGATACATATCCTAAGTGAGTAGAAAATGACAATATGTTGTGTTTTAAAGGTGAAAATTTGGATTGATACAATTGTTTTAAAAAAAATTCTACCCAAATTCCTTAACAAGATCTATATGAAAACAGAAGTACTTTATTAATAAAAAATTATGATAGCACATACACAATTTACAATACAGAACAATATACTAATTTGAAATGAGGCCACGATACCAAGATACCTGAAACTCGACTTTTTTTTACCACTATACCTTTTTTTAATAATTAATTACCAAATTGACTCTATTTATAAACTATTTCAATTTTTTTTCAAAAAAAATCATAATGGACATATTTGAATATTTTTCACGATCATTATATTTTTGTTTGATCTTTTATTGAATAATAATATGTGATTTATTATTTTTTATATTAAAATATTTGAAATTTTTATCATTTTCTTTTAGACATTTGAGTATGTTTATAATTTTTAAATATAAATTATAAAATTGAAGTTTTTATTCAATAAATATTTATTATATATTTAAATTGATAGTTTTAATAAAATTCTATAATCAAAATATTTAACTTTAAAAAATATTATGCAAAATAAATAATCTAAACATAATCATAATTTTATTTAAAAGTTAATAATTATAGTGTACGAAAAAAAAAGTTATTAATTATATGACTTAATTTGTTTTAATAATTTCTAATGTATTTTTACTTTATATATATATATATATATATATATATATATATATATATATATATATATATATATATATAAATAAATATATATATATATATATATATATAAAATATATATATATATATATATATATATAAAGTAAAAACTTAAAACAAATTTATATAATTAATTTTTTCGTACACTATAATTATTAACTTTTAAATATAATATCATACCTTATAAAATTATGATTATGTTAGATTACATAATATTTTTTAAAGTTATATTTTGATAATAAATTTAAACAATTTAAATATATAATAAATATTTATTAAATAAAAACCTAACTTGTAATTCAATGACTTAGGGTTTAATAAACCCTAATCAGTAAAATTACCGCTCTGTTTTCCTGCCAATTATATAGCAAATAAATCAATTAATAAAAAAGGATTCTTCGGATACCAAAAAAAAAAAAAATTCTTCAGTGAGGGTTGTGTTTATTTTTCTTTCAATTATTATTTTATTAATACAATAGGTGGTCTTTTTCTCTTAATGAGTCTATATCTTCTTCCTTTTTTTCTTTCCCTAGGCCTAGACTCTTTTTTATAATGTACCATTATCCAATGTTTTAAAAATCGGTCCAGTCATTGATTTGGTTGAAGTACTGGATCACTGGTTCAATCAGTGAGTCACTGGTTCAACCGCATGACCCGATAATTATATACAATTTTATAATTTATATTTAAAAATTATAAACATACTCAAATGTCTAAAAGAAAATGATAAAAATTTCAAATATTTTAATATAAAAAATAATAAATCACATATTATTATTCAATAAAAGATCAAACAAAAATATAATGATCGTGATACGGGGATTTAAGTTCAGAAAATGACATCTCTAAATATAAATCAAATCAAATGTTTTTACATATTGCATAATTGAGATAATATTAGTGTTATAGATACATAACTTATGTAAGTCAATAAGCAAACAAATATTCAAATATGTCCATTATTTTTTTTTTTTGAAAAAAAATTGAAATA
>NW_026898725.1:0-58534 GCF_033153095.1 Gastrolobium bilobum
CATTTGTGTTTTTGGTATTGGCTCTAGTCTCCTCCATAAAAGCATTGGAGTGTTTAGTCATTTGTCCAACTAACCTCTCCAAATCAGAAAGTTCCTTCTGTGGAATAGGAGGAGGTTGCAAAAAGTTGTTTGAACTATAATCAAGACCACCTCATTGACCTCTCCTCTGAAAATTATTTTTGCCAGGAGAGTTCTGATTTCTTTGAAAATTTTGTTGGGGCTTCTGCTCATACCAAACCCCATTCACTTGCAACTGCTGTGGATTATCACCCATTAGAGTGGGACACTCATTAGACTCATGAGCTTCCTTACAATATTCACACATCACAGAAGTTGATTGAACCTTGGACACTTGCATTTTCTCAAACTCCTCATTCAAGCTGTCAAACTTTTTGGACAACAGCTTTTGTTCAGCAAGCATAGCATCATTGCTTTCCAGCTTTATTACTCCTTTTCTTGCCTGAATTGGGAAGCTCTCATTCTCATTTCTTGCAAGTTTCTTGATCAAGTCAATGGCTTGCTCAGATGTACTCTGCCGAATAGAACCCCCAGCTGCACTATTAATCACCAATCTTGTGTCAGGAGAGATGCCATTAAAGAAAATTGCTACCTTTCTATCATCATCTCCCTCATAGTGCGGACACTTCCGGATAAGTTCCTGAAATCTCTTCCAAGTTGCACACAGCGATTCTCCTTCAAGCTGACGAAAGTTTGTGATCTCATTTACCAGCTGGTTGTACTTCTCCATAGAAAAGAACTCGTCAAAGAACTTTGTGGACAAGTCTTCCCATGTCATGATACTATTAGCTGGCTGCCTTTCTATCCATCTGAGAGCTTTTACCTTAACAGCAAAAGGGAATAATCGAAGCCTGATAGCATCAGCAGACACTCCATTATGCTTGGTAGTGTCACAGATCATCAGAAATCGATCTATGAACTCATGAGGATCTTCCTCCTCAGCACCAGAAAACTGAACCCTTTCCACCAAAGTAATCAAAGATGGCTTCAGCTCAAAATTGTTTGCCTCCACCGTCGGCCTGATTATACTTGAATTTGGCCTATTGAACACTGGAGTCAGAATGGTGTCCAACAATCTTGGAGGTGGGTTGTTTGCATTGTTGTTACCCGCCATTTCTTGTATTGGTTGTACAGGTACATTCTTGAATTCTTCCCAAATTATTTGTTTGGCAACTTTCCGCAGTCTCCTCTCAGTCCATGAAATTTCTGGATCAAATACAAAGTCTGTAGGAGGAAGTCTACCTCGCATAAAACTCAGAAAATTTTGTTAGTAGCACCTGCAAACAAAAAATAAGATAGAACAAAATAAAATAAAATAAATAAAAATTCAATCTCAAAGATCAACGGTTATTTGTAATATTGGAATTAGCAATCCCCGGCAACGGCGCCAAAAACTTGATGCTCTCCGGCAAGTATACCGATCGCACAAGTAATATAGAAAGTAAGCAGAGTATCGTCTCCACAGAGATTGTAAACCAAGAACTACAATAACCAGTCCCCTTAAGTTGGGAAACTCAGTTTGTTGTTTGTAAAAATTGTGAATTGATTTTTGAGTAACAATAAGAAATAAAAGTAAAGACTTGTTTTTGGATTTTTATTTAAGAGAAATAAAATGATAACAGTGAGAATTGATTTTAAAAATATGAGAAAAATATTGTAGCTAGAGCGCACTCACCTCATGATCCCCACTTCTTACTTTGGATTGATTCACAATACTTATTCATATAATTACTCGGATAAATTATTATCTAAGAATATTTATTAGTTAACCCTAAATTCCTTGCAAGGTTAACCCTTTAATCCCCAATTGGAACCCCAATTTCTTACAATGTTCCTCATGGTATTAAGCAATGAACGCAATAATTTAAGCATCCGCAATTAAATACACATCTATTCCTAGCATGCATACCAATTGTTATCCTACCCCCTTTCAAGATCAAAATCCCAATATTCCTATCTAGGGTTCTAACCCTCAAACTATTCTCAACTATTAGATTGATCAGTTCTAATAAAGAAAATAGAAAATATGCACAAGGTAGAGACAAAGATAATTATATAAATGAGTAAAACTAAATCAATCCATCGTAACAAGGGTTCACATAGGGCTCGTGACCCTAACTACAATAAAAGAAAACTAGCCAAGCATAATCATGGCTAAAAATAATCCAATATTCAAAAGCATAAAACTAAGGAGAAAAGAGAAGAAGAACTTGATCCCAGGGATCCCCTCAGAGCTCTGTCGTCGTCTCTCTTCAGAAGAATAGGTCTTCATCCCTAATTCTGTCAAAAGGATCCTATTTATAATCCTCTTTTCCTTCTTCCAAAAATACCCCCAGAACAGCACGGTATAATTTCCCGCAAACCGGCGCCAGTTGGCACCGGTGTGGCGCTACTTCGCGCCGCGCTTCTGTGCCAAATTACAAAGTCGGAACCGATTTCTCGTAACCTGGCACCAGTTGGCGCCACCTCCTTGCTTTTTGGCGCCACTCTTCCTTGACTTTGGCGCCTAGTGGCGCCATTCTTATTCCTTTTGGGCGCCTAGTGGCGCCATTCTTTTGGTTGCTTTTGTGTTATTTTGGCGCTGGACAACTTCATGGCGCCACTTAGCATGAGTTTGGCGCCAAGTCACTGCCATTTATACTCTGCAACACGATGCAACATGGAACTTTTCCTCTGTGTGGAGTCGCGTCAACAGGCTTTTAATAATTTGTAATTTTCTCTCCTTTTACCTGTAAAAACACAACCAATAAGTGAGAAATATTATTGAAAAGAAAGAATCAATATAATTAGCAAATATGTATTTAAGTTGCTCTTTTATGACTCAATTCTTATCAATTTTAACACAGAAAATCACACTTGCCAGAGGCACATCAATGTCTATTAGGTGAAAGAAAACCTTTAGGATTGAGAATTAATGTAAATATAAGGATATTATGGCTAGTTGTCCATTTTTCATATCCTATATGATAGATTTGGACCCTTGTGTCTTAATGGAAGTTGTAGATCTTTTTCTTAGCTTTCCAACGAGACCAAGATTGTGTCAATCGAATAAGTATAACTCATGTTATGTGTAAAATATCAAAATGTAGTGAAATCTCCAGTATCGTGGCGCTTTTGGCGCCGAAATGGCGCTATTGGCGCCACCAAAGAGTGAGTTGGCGCTATCAGCACAAAGTTGGCGCTGTCGGCGCCGTAGGGTGCGAAAAAGGCAGTAAGGTTGGCGCTATCAGCGCGGGTTTGGCGCTGTCAGCGCGGTACCCCTGTGAAATTCAGCAGTTTTTCTTGGAAAATTCATAACTTGAGCTATTGTACTCCGATTTTAGCGCGGTTTGAACCCACGCATAGCTAAAGAAGAAATATATAACATATTGGAAGATGAGGACCATAAAGGTGGTATAAAATTTCGTAAATAAATAAAAAGTAGATATGTTTAGTGTTAAATAATAATAAAAATGAGTTTTAAGCCTTGTTGGTCTAAAGGGACTACTTGGCACACTATAGTGGTAACGTATGGTTTAAATAAAATTACATTAGGTGTTCCACACATAATTTAAGTTATGATTACAGATATTGGAATTGTTTCAATTACGGATTTGATTTTAAACATAAACGTTTATAAATAAAAAGGAAAAAGTTTATCCGTACTTTAATTCAATTGTTGTGATTGTAACTGCGCCTAATGCCATACATAATGTTAACAAACCGGTTCTAGAACGGGGTGTTACAATGCTTCTCATCTATATCATCTCCTGTTATAATAATGTCATCAACATAAACAAGAAGGATAGTGAGCTTACCTTCTTGAGAATGTTTAAAGAAAAGTGTATGATCTCCTTGACTTTGTCTGTACCCCAATGAAAGCATAACTTTTGTAAATCTTCCAAACCAAGCACGCGGGGATTGCTTCAAGCCATACAATTCCTTCTTTAACCTGCAAACTTTGTTTTCTCCATTTGTGGAGTTAAATCCTGGTGGAATCTCCATGTAAACCTCTTCTTCTAATTTGCCATTGAGGAAGGCATTTTTTACATCAAATTGTCTCAAATCCCAATTAGAATGAGCAGCAAGGGACAATAGAACTCTTACAGTGTTCATTTTGGCCACTGAAGCAAATGTTTCTTCGTAATCAATGCCATAGGTCTGTGTGTATCCCTTGGCAACCAGTCGAGCTTTATACCTTTCAAGAGTCCCATCAGAATTATATTTCAGAGTATATACCCATCTGCATCCTACTGCCCTTTTTCCATTTGGCCTGTCAACGACTTCCCATGTATTATTCTTCTCTAATGCATTCATCTCATCATTCATGGCTTGAACCCAATTGTCATCCTTTAATGCTTCATGTACTGATTCCGGGATTGAAATGGAGTCAAGTGCTGTAATAAAACTTCTATGCTACATAGAGAGATTCTTAGAGGAGACAAAATGAGAAATAGGGTGTTGGGTACAAGACCTTTTCCCTTTTCTTATAACAATGGGTAAGTCAACAGAATAAATATCATGCTTAGGAACAACAGAAGTAGTGTTTTCAGTACTTACCAGCGGTTCAGGAGACTGCAGTTGCTGGTGGGGCAGTGTGGGTTGTCTCTTCCTTTGGTAAAATAGTTCAGGTGTCCCAGCTTTGCGTACTTTCTGTCGATCAATTGGAGGCATGTCACAGGAGGAATCAGATGAACTTTCAGCCTCATCAACTAAGTCTTCCTTCGCATTGTCATATGGTGTAACCATTGGGTTAGGACTCAAAGGTAACGGAAGGGAAAACTCAGACTCAAAGAAATTAGAAGGAGCTTCAATATTGTTCTCCCTCTGAAGTTGAGGAGGTAGAAAGTATGACTCAGATTCATGAAAGCTAACATCCATAGACACAAAGAATTTACGAATCGGAGGATGATAACATTTGTATCCTTTCTTGTTGGGAGCATAACCAAGGAAGACATACTTAAGGGCTCTAAGCTCTAATTTACTCCAATGTTGTTTATGGACATGAACAAAGACAACGCATCCAAAGACACGAGACTGGAGACTGCATAATTGGGACAGAAGGAAAAAAAGAGGTCATTAGATCAACAGGACTTACATGGCCAAGGATTCTGGAAGGTAAGCGCTTGATCAAACAGGTTGCAGTTAATACAGCTTCGCCCCAGTAAAAGTTGGGCACAGATGTCTGAAACAATAATGCTCTGGTGACTTCAAGCAAATGCCTATTTTTCCGTTCAGCAACCCCATTTTGTTGAGGGGTATCTACGCATGTGAGTTCATGAACCATTCCTTTGTCTTTAATAAACTGAGAAAGATGTTGATTAACATATTTGGTACCATTATCTGATCTCAACCGTTTGATACGTTTACCAAACTGAGTTTCAATCATATAATAAAACTGGATAAACAACTGTGTTACTTCTATCTTATCTTTCATCAAGAAGATCCATGTAGTCCGAGTATAATTATCAATAAAAGAAACAAACCACTTGGCACCAGAAACATTAGGTACCTTGGAAGGTCCCCAAACATCAGTATGAATAATGGTAAAAGGTTCAACACTTTTTATTTCACTAGAAGGAAAAGGTACACGATGATGTTTTGCAAATTGACAAACATCACAATTAAAAGACTCAACAGACTGCGACACAAACAAAGACGGAAACATAGACTTAAGTAAACTAAAAGAAGGATGACCCAAGCGCTTGTGATGAAGCCAAATGAGAGAATCTGATGTAGGCTGAGGATTCGTCAAAGTCTGATCCCCAGTACCTTCTGCAGCAAAATCTGGAACCAGATGATACAACCCACCCTGCTCCTTAGCAACTTCAATCGTCTTCCCCGTGGCGAGATCCTGAAAAACACAATGAGTAGGGAAAAAGTTTACAGTGCAATTCAAGTATGTAGTAAGCTTATGAGTAGAAATGAGATTGGTAGATAGGCGGGGAACATGGAGAGCATTTTTGAGACACAAGGAGGGCTGGATTTTAATATTGCCAGAACCTGCAACTGATGTGTGTGCTCCATCAGCTACGGTTATAGTACGGAGACCAATAGTAGGATTATAAGAAAGAAAAAGATCATTGCAGCAAGTCATATGATCAGTAGCACCAGAATCCACAATCCATGAAGTTTTGAAATCAGTACCAGAAGCGACAAAAGAATGAGTGCATGAGTTCTTACCAGTCATGGCCAAAGTACCAGTACCAGAAGTTTTATTGAGGGAGTCATATACGGACCTGAGTCGTTCCAATTCCTCATAACGAACAGTAGTAAACTCACCAGGCATTTGTGTCTCATTCACTGGAGAAATGTCTGAAGGGGTCAAGAAATATTGACCACGTCTGAAGTCTTCACGTAAAGGTGGCTTACCAAGCTTCTCTAAAACATGTTGCCTCCCATGAAGACGGTAGCAAACATCTTTTGTGTGACCTGGTCTTTTACAATAATTGCACCAACGCCCTTCTTTGTTGGGCTTAAAGGAAGAAGACCCCTGAGGTGACTTAAAGAAAGGGGACCCTTGAGGTGACTTAGCTGAGATCATAGCAGACTCGTCAGAAGCAGTTGAAGTAGTGACTTTAGATGAGATCATGACAGATCCTTCAGACAACTTGGTGTTCATCATGACATTCCTACGACTTTCTTCACCCCTGACAGTATGAAAAACTTTAGAAAGAGAAGGTAATTTTTCCTTACCAAGGATTTGAACCCGAATAGGGTCATATTCTGAATTGAGGCCACAAAGAAAGTCAAAGATCCGATGTCATTCAACAGAGGAAGCCAGAGTGGCTGCATCCTTGTTGCACTCCATCTGCAAACTATCATATTGATCTAGCTCAGTCCATAATCCATTCAGATTTCCATAATACTCTGTTACAGATAAAGAGCCTTGCTTGGTAGAAAAAATCTTGTTCCTTAGATCATAGCAAGTGGCAGCATCTTGTTTCATTGAATAGGTCTGATGAAGAATTTTCCAGATCTCAAAAGCAGCAGGTAAGAACATACAATATTGACTAACTTCAGGAGTCATAGAATTCCATAGCCATGTCATAATAAGAGAGTCTTCATCATCCCAATCAGCAATTTTGGATTTGTTTTGGCAATAACAGGTCCTTCAAGATGAGCAATCTTACGACACCCTTTGAGAATTGTACGAACCAGCTGAGACCAGTGCAAATAATTTTTTCCATTGAGATGATAATTCTGATGGAGAGCAGGCAAATCGTTTGGACTAAGAGAAGCAGCCATAGAGGATGTAACAGGTGGCTGAATTATCGGATTATCAGGCTGAATTTTCGGATTATCTTCAACGTCAGACATAAAATTTGCTAAAAAACTGACTGATCAGAATGATAAAGGTCCAATTTTACTAGAATAGTAACCAGGAGGCCAGAACAGTAACAAATCTGGCCGGAACAGTAACAAGGTGGCCGGAACAGTAACGAACAGAGGAAGAAACATCGTGGGAAGGTTGCAACGGGATCAAAAAACCAAGATAACCACAGATCCAGACTCAGAAGAATGGGGCGAGTTGGTCTGTGCTGGCCGCGCGTGAAGAGGGTGTCCCACGCGCTGCTGCAGCTCCGGGAACAACGTGTCTCTTCCACGCGCGTGAGAGCGCGTCTGGTCAGATCTCCAGGTGGGTCCTGGACAGAACAGGTCGTCTCGTTGTGGCGGTCACAACCGTGGGTGGATCGCCGGAAAAATCGTCGGAAAACTCGCCGGAGACAGTGGTCAACGGCGATCAATAGTGGTATTTCAATGATAACAGTGATCGGAGCGTCGAACGGTGATCCTCTCGGTCCAAAAGGTCCCCGAAAATATTTTCCGATGGCGGCTAATGGCGGCGAGAGGCGAAAATTAAGGATTCCTCCTTTAAAGGTGTAGATGCAGAAGCAGAGCCATCAGAATCGAGAGCTCTGATACCAAATTGAAAGAAATATTTTTGTATTATGAAATTGTGAATTATCTGTACAAGAGTTCTCTATTTAAAGAGAATAAAGAAACCTAATGGGCTAAGCCCAAATACTGACTATTACAAAATTACAAAATAATAAAAATAATTCTAGTATTTACAATAGTATGTTAACAAATCGGTTGCGGACGGGATGTTACAACAGGACCAAGATTAAGACTTTAAACCCCTCTCAAAGATGACTGGGGAGGATCAAACATATGCTCTCGCCCTTACCTGCTCAGCTCCCATACACCAATTAAACTACCATACATAATCACGTCTTTACGTAGTATAAGCATGACGGGATTGTCCAGTGCATCACTCAGCCAGATGGGCTTTCTTCTTTCTAAGCATATAGTCCAGGCAGTTAGCTAAACTAATTAGTTTTGAGAATTTTATGTGAAGATGAAGTTAGGAAGAGTAGAAGAAAATTTAACGCTCCCGTCTACCTAGTATAAGCGTGTATATCCATCCACCTAAAGAAATGGCTTCTTTTTGCATCTTATTTTGGATTTTCTTATTGTTCTTTTTCCCTTTTGATTCTGGTTAGTGAACAGTTGAACATAACACATACCATCTTTAACAAGTAGCTAATACTGACCAATCATGTCATGCACGCGAGACTGGGAAGTGAAGCATAAAAGTTAAATAAAAGCCTTTTTCAGCTCTTGATAGAACAAAAATCAGCATGGTCTCGGGCATTCTTGTTTGTATTTTGTATTACATGAATCGGTGGAAACAAAACATTTGAATATAAATGCAGTAATATTCTCACTCAGCTAGCACATGGTATCAATCAGAATATAATTGTACTATTGCAGCAGCTATAGAGCTTCCAATAAGAGTTTCTCGGTAAGAGCTTTGGATAGTCCCATCACGGTATCAGTTGACCCAACCTACCACAAGGATCACACAGCACATTTTGTTAATAAAATGGAGAAAAGTGGGACGAATCCACATTTACATCTGACTGAAGACAACCATTTTAAATCTTGCTTATCTAGAAAATTAACTCCGTTGGCATATAAGTGTGAAAAATGAGTGAAGGCTAAAGCTACAAATATTCCAAATGACCATGTTTTTAATGCATATGCTTCTGTGAGTGTTCTTGAGAAAGCAAGATAACTAACCACTGCATCCACAAAGGGTAATGTCAGTGGATGTTCCAGCATCAAACCCCCAGCAACGTTGAATGTAATTTCCTCGTCAATCTGAGAAGCTCCCATCAAATAAGAGAACTCATATAGTATTCAGGTTGACAAGAATTTCCTGAAAGAAAGTTTCAAAAGAACATATGTTTTGAGAAACTGGTTAAAGTACTCTTTTCACCTTCATACTTAAGTCAGTGCAAGGGTGAAAAGTGTACTTCTAAAAAGCTTACCAGATTATCAATGACCTCATCTGGTATTTCATGGAAATAAACCTGTCATAACAGTAACAAATGTTAGTCATCTAGGAAGAGAATATTCAATTAATGAATGAAATGTGTGTCAGTGAAAACAATGCAGCCTGGTTGGTAGCTAAAAGACATTGAGTCTGATGGGGAAAGGAAAAAAAAGTGGGTATCACTTTTTCATGTGAAGAAGAAAATTTCTTTCCCTGAGAGTGAGTCTTTCTTACACTGAGCATAGTCAACAAATCATTAACCTCAAAAAAGCATTTCCGGCATCTATTGAATATGTTACAAGGTTCTTCCTCAAATGAATAAATTAACTTTTTTAGGCACCTAAAGACCCAAATAGCACAAAATAATTTAATTTTTATTGCCACAGAAGAACATAGATTATACATAAGCTCAAGCAGCAGCAGCTTGTACCTCTGCACTTTCCCATCCCCCATAACGTTTTCCAGTCACGAGGTTAGTTACCACAACAGATCCTACCACAGCTGCATGACTCCCAGAATATCCTGCAAATTGTTCAAATTTATAAATGTGGCTATTATATCTGCCTATAATTCCCAACAAGAAAAGGAGGGGACTTAATCCGTCATGCAAACCTTTGATGAATTCCCGTGCTTCTTTTTCACTAGTTGGTTTTTCCCTGATTATTCCTCTATACACCACAACCTACAAAACATTTAGCAAAACAAACAGTCTTACAGAAGTCTTGACTTTAACCATAACAAAATCAGTTAAAGGTGGCCATTTAGGATTTAGATTGTGACATAAAAGTTTAAGCAGGAGTATATAGAATGTGAGGTGGGACAAATGATGACCCCAAATGTAGAAAATGTAAATAAACAGCGCATTGTCTAAGCCAAATCTTTTACCTGACTTGTAATGAAATGGAATTTGCATTAGAGAAGGTTAATACACCAGATACACAACTTAGTTTGATACTTTGATTTATGTTTTCTGTAGGTTCGTCTACTTTAATTCGTGTTAACATTCTCAGAATAACTAATCTGTTTCATATAGGAAAATGGAGGGAAGCCCATGGCTTGGGAACATCTTCTAATAAGCTTCTGCTTATGAGGATTCCTTATTTTTCTCCCAGATGTACCTTCTCTCCTTTCTTGCTTGCAACTAACATATTCTTCTTTTATCAAAATAAAATTGATTTATATGATTCTTCTTTTATCCGATTGCTTAGGACAACTGTATAAGTAAGACTAGGTTGGTAGAAATCAGAACTGAGATAAAGTAACACAGATATTATCAGTAACAGGAAAGCTAAAGTCATGGACATAAGTTAGCTGTAATTTCTTATAAACGATGCATAATTTAAACAAACAAAGAGTGAAAGAGAAAGAATGATGCATACGGTGTCTGCAGTAATTAAAAGTGTTGCAGAAGCATCTTCGTCCAATGGACCTCCAGCAAAGAGCCTTTGCAAAATAGCATCAGCCTAATAAGAATATCAAGGTTAGAACACTAAATGTACCTTGGAAAAATCAATAGATGAGGAGAATTTTAAATTGCTCATGGGTACTGTAAAGAACCTTGGGATACACCACCCCAAAAGCTAGCTCAAAGGGTGGGAGTGCCCAAGGTCTTATAAAGGCCACATTAGTTGCACATACAACCAATGTGGGACTATATATCTCAACACGCCCCCTCACACGAGAGCCCGCTGGGCTTGAAGAGTGGAAGATGCAACAGGCCCAGCCTACTTGTGCTAAGAAAGTCCACAAGAGAAAGTGGGGGGCGGCGAGGCTCTGATACCATGTAAAGAACCTTGAGATACACCACCCCAAAAGCTAGCTCAAAGGGTGGGAGTGCCCAAGGTCTTATAAAGGCCACATTAGTTGCACATACAACCAATGTGAGACTATATATCTCAACAGGTACAACCTCTCAACTCTATGTTATACTTTTCTATTTTAATTAAATTAGTTTTTAAGAGCAAGTTTCTGGATGGGGACATGACAAGCTTTAATCTATTTGTACATTCAGTCACAAAAAAATCAGAAGCAAAGACCTCATATATGTCTTGCATTCTTCGAATAAATATTATTAGAAATCAAACAAATATATGATCTTGTTTTTCAACTGGCTCCTCATGCTCAAGGGTGTGCTTGTTTTTGAGGAGATAAAAAATTCAGAATGAATATTACTTCAAACTTGATACAGAAGAAGTTTAGGAAGGTGGAAACTGGAGTGCAACTCATTTACACTTCACCCCAAAAATTTTAGTCACTCCTGTAGCATGAAATGAGCTGAAAGAGATTTTCCACCCTCTACCAAGCAACGAGTGAAAATGAAAATCATTGCATTCCACCCCATCTTCATTAATCACCCTCTTTTCCATCTTCTAATTTTTTCTCTTCAAACAAGCAAACCACCCTGAGTGTTCACACAATATTCCAGTATTCTTCAGTCTTTAAGTATCATAGAGAATACGCAAAATGATTCACCAGCCATTTTAAAACTATAACTGCCAAATGCACTACATCACTACAGAGATAGAGACTCTGATAAAGACTATTTATCAATAAAAGAAACAAGTTTAATTGTTTTAAAAAGTAAAAGGGAAAATGGTGCCCAAGGATTCGCAAAGTCAAATGAGAACTCTAAAAAAAAATTGATGCAGTCCATCAAGAACAACCACCAATAACTCATAACTATTCTTGAGCCGTAATTCTTATCCCACAGCAACCTAAGAGGAAGTAATTGATTTATAATAAAATAAAATAAAATAAATACATGGCAAAAAAAATAAAGAGGAAACTAAAGAATCAATACCTTTGCCTCAGCTAATGCCATTACCAAATCTTCTGGCTTTTCCCTCCTAATACCTTTCTCATCAATGTCTGCAGTCTAAATTGTACGCCAAGCTAAACCCTTTCAATATTTTCATCATAGTAATGAATTAGATTTACAAGTTTCACGCAATACATTATAACATTACCATTATTGTGAACTCATATCCCATCTCAGCAAGAATCTGTTTTCGAGCCTTTGAAGAAGAACCCAGAATTATCTGTTCAAAATAACAAACTCATACATTAATAGCTTTATATTTTGGGATTACTTTTTACATATTAAGAAGAAGAAGAGGAAGAAGAAGAAACAAAGCATATCACTAATCAGTTATCATTGCAATGCTAAATTTAAGAATGTAATATGCATATATTGAGAAGTTGTATGACATAAAAATAAAGTTTACACGGTTTATTCAGTTATTTATTTATCAATAACAAAATAAATATTGCGGAAGTGAAATAAATTATGTACCGTAAATGGTGCAGAGTTGGTGGATAATATACATCATTTCATACATTGGAATATGTTAGGAATAAACGTGAAATGCCCCAAACCTTAAACGAGGAATTTTTCGGAGCCATCTGCGAATGCGTGTTTTTCAAGCTCTTCCTTTTGCAGTTGCAGATGAGTTGAGAGCGGCCTCCGAAAGAACAGGAGGCTATAAATAACAACAAAAGATAAATAAATAAATTAAAAAAAAAAAAAGGAATTACTATGAAATAATGGTTATATAATATTGAAAATTAAAAGGAATTTGATTGTGAATCCCTGCCGGCACGCGTCACGGGTGGGTGCAAGCCAACTACAACTACAACTTTTTTAAACCAATATAAAATAAAAAATCTTAAATCAAATCTCGTTCACTCAGTTGCTTATATTTAACAGTTCACATATTTAATGAATTAAAATTATTAAATATAAATAGGATCAATAGATTAAGAGTATAAATTATAGGCACCACTAGGGTTAGCTTAGTGGTGTGGGGTGTGTGTGTTAGGAGTGTGTGTAGAGTAGGGTGTTGTGTTCAATTCCTTGTAACTTCAAAAAAAAAAAGTATAAATTATGGTTTTTGTGTTTATCATGTAACATAATATAACATTATAACCTTACTTTCCTACACACATTAAAGAGGTGGGGTCAACATATTTTTCTTTCTTTTTCATCATTTCACTTTCTCTCTCCCTTTTATTGTATGTGTTGGAAACAACACTTTAATTATGTTAGATAACATTAATAAAACCCATAAATTATAGCGTTATAAATCAAATTAAGTTTTGATATTTTAAATTACATCCATACTTAACTATGAAAGTGAAATAGGATTCTGCAACCAGAAATCACACTCATAACTCTAAACGTGCCCAAGGAGAACCTAATCCTGATTACAAAGAACTAACTGAATTTCGTAAGCATAAACTTTTCACTTTTTATGGAATTATAACCCTGAGGCAGCAGTGGAAGGGTTAAAGAACTTGAGAAAATATTCTTGGTAATGGAGTGGAGGGTGTGCATGACAATCATTCTGTTCCCTGACACTGTTTCTGAAAAGAAATAATTCTTTTCTATTTCTGTGTCACGGAACAGTTTCTGAGAAAAATATTGTTGTGGTGGTGGTGGTGGATAGAGGTGGTGGTGGTGATGACGGTGCTAGTGGCACGATGACGTCGGCGACAATGGTGGCAGTGGTCATGTCAAGATGATGGTGGTAGTGGTGACGACGGCACTGGTAAACGATGACAGGGGCGACGATGGTGGCGGTGATCGTTTCGAGATTATGGTGGTGTTGGTGGTGATCCTGGTAGTGGTGGAGAGTGATTGAGAAAGACAAGTGTTTCTCATCTTTTGCCCGGGAACAAAAAAGCAGAAATTTTTTGATTTTTTTTATGTTCCCCTGCACAAAAATTAAATCGGTTCATCTCGGGAACAAAAAAATAAATTGATTTTACCAAACGAGTTTTCTTTCCATTTATGTTTCCGGGAATAGAAATTAAAATAAAATGATCTGGAAAGGTTGTCATGCACACCCGGACAGTCCCATTAATTATCGTGTAAATTTTGCCACATATATATTGATTGGAAAAGCTAAATACTAAAAGACATTTCCAAAGGCAAGGAATAGAGATTACTTAGTCAACATTTAAATATACCTTTTTAGAAAAACATTTTCCTCAAAGTGTAAGAAACTTGAAAGAAATAGAAGTCCTTGAATTAAAATAAGGAAATATGATTGTTGGTGAATATGTGGCAAAATTTGAGGAACTATCCAGATATTCCAATTATAGACAGAACCAACCTAATGAAGATTGGTTAACAACTAAGTTTGAATCTGGATTCAAACCTGAACTTAAAAGTATGATAATAGGATATCAAATAAGAAATTTTTCATCACTAATAAACAGGTGCAGAGACATTGAAGCAAGCATGATGGAAGCTGAGGAGGCAAGGAAGAAAGCCAGAGGTTCAAACCAGAGAAGGAAAAGGAGTGACGACAACAACAATGGGAGGTTTCTACGAGTACAAACTCGGGAAACAATTTTGCTAGCGATAGAGAGAGGAAGAATGCAGGTCAAGTGAATTCTCAGATTCAGGTATGTCCAAAATGCAAGAAGAATCATGTGGGAGAGTGCCTAGCAAGAAGGGGCGTGTGCTTTAAGTGTGGGAAGTTTGGACACATGATGAGACAATGTCCTCAAAATCAGAGTGAAAGTTCATCTAATCAAGCTGCAACAAAAGGAAGAGTTTTTACTCTCAGTGGCCAGGAAGCGACTCAAGCTTCAAACTTGGTTCAAGGTATGGGGCTAATACAAAACTCTCTTATAATTGTACTTTATGATTCTGGGGCAACTCATTTTTTCATCTCCTTATCTTCTGCTAAAAAATTGAAGTTGCCAATTTTCATTCTATCTTCTCATCCCGAAGTCTTTCTTCCTACTGGAGAAAAAATAATCACATTTCAAATCTGTAAAAACTGAACTCTTCAAATCAAAGGGAAATTGTTTGAGATAGATTTATCTCACAATATTTTTTTTTTATGCTAACATGTCCATAAGGGAATCATGCCAAGCATTTTCCTAACAGGAGACGGATGAGGGATGATGCTCTCCATTGATGAAGAAAAAATTGAATTTTGTGTTATGCTTGGAACACGAGGAGTGACTGTTGTATTTTATCCAGATGATATAGAAACAGTTCAGTTTAATATGGGCAACTAGTAGAACTCAAACTTGTAGTGATACTCTATATAATATATAAATAAGAGTAGGAAGTAAGATCGAGTATGTGAATAGTTTTTAAGTTTATAATCATTGGGACGAAACAATTGTACTCGGTACATCTCTTTTATGTATAATTAATTATGATAATGGCAGTGTTAATTTCTGTCATAATTTAAATAGTGCAAAATATTGTTCTATGTAGGATGTTACAAATCACGTATTGTGTCAATGCGGGACTAGTCCCACATGTACAACATACAAGAATAGTCTTGTATGACGTACGTGTGGGACTAGTTTTGCACTGAAACAGTGCGTGATCAGCCTTGTAAGGCCCAAGTCATGCATGCATCAAATGTGGGATTGCTTATGTGGCTTGGAGTCTCGTAAACATTGCGTCCGGACTGGTTTCGTACACTTTGACTATGGGTTTGACTTAATTACTGTGAAATATCTTTTCCAATACGCATTAAAAGGCATTTGTTTTAGTCAATTGCTCTACAGTGGTATTTTGTCTAAGTTTTACAATTAGTTTTCTTGTGGAATTGGACCCCAGGCTCAATCATTTTTTTATCAAAACAGAGTTCTTCTACATTTATCAATTGGGATTAGGTTTTAATTCTTTTAAAAATTTGTAAGATAACAAAGAATGAATTTTTGATTTAGATATAAAATGGTTCGATTCTTTTAAGGTAAAAGTGCATACAAACGCTTGGAAAATGTTAAGAGATTAGGAAAGAAAAATCCCAAAAAATAAGTAGGAAAAGAAAAGTTACAAAACCAATAGGTGATGGGGTCGGGTCTCAGTGTGCGCATGAACAAAAGAAGCATGGAGCAGCGGGGTTAACAGTTCTTTAGGTTGGATGACATACTTTGTTGGGCTTTGTACTTCTGGATTTTGTAAGGGATTGAGGAGTATGATTGTTGTGTTGATGGAGTTATAAGGCCTTGTTTGAGGTTTTGTTTACGGGGTTATGTGATGAGTCTCCAAATTACTATGTATTAAGGGTCAATATGAGCATGAAATTGATTTAAAAGTAATTAAAAGTTATGAGAATTATAATTAAATTGTTATTTTATTCTCAATAATATTTTCATAAGATTTCTTATATTTTGCAGTAAATTTCAGCTCAATAAAGAGATAAATTGGAGAGATCAAGTAGAGTTGCTTTGGATTTCTGAATCATTGAAGATCTTATCAAATCTTCCTTTGAATATTTTTAAGGAAAGTTTTCCTTTAAATATAAAAGAGAAGATTTGAAGGATTAGATTAAAGATATGATTGGAGATTCTAGTGAAGATTCCATTGAAGATTGTTGTGCAATTTGCAATCAATTAAATCAATCACACAAATACGCAAGTGCACGTGTCACAAGTAATAAAGGGATGTGTGAGTCCAAGATCGTTCCCACGGAGATGATTTATAAAGCAATGATTATTTAAGTAAAGAAATTATAAAAATATTGATTTTTATGGTGGGATTTATAAAATAAAAGACAATTAAACTAAGAAAACAGTAAACTAATTATAAGGTATTAAATGATGGATGAGATATAGGTCAGGTTCAATTTTCTTGATACAGCAATACTGAAATAATGCTTTAACGATGATATATCAATGCTTAATTAGTAACCGAACACTAAGGTATGCTGGGGCTTTTGGCCAACCTAACATATATACCCAATAATTAATTCCCACATCTCTATGGCCAAACTAATTACTGAATTGTTAAAGTTCAAGTTCAAAGGCTATGTGGTGTGAATGATCTCTCTACTCACAACTTAATCAAGTTAACTTTAACCTAATTAATCCACACAATTCAACAAGGGTCTGGATTTGGAAACCTCTCGGCCCCAACCTCCTCAATATCATATATATATCTTTCGACATGCATACATGAATAAGAATAAGTAAACTCATTGAAAAACTAATTAAACATTAATAAAAACAAAGTTTAGGCATACATTTCAATGTTACAGCATAGGTACTCTATCACCTAACCTAAGGAGCAATTTAGCTCATAATGAAATTAAATAAAACAGAGAAGAGGAAGAAAGAACTCATTGAAAAACAGAAAAGAAGATGAAAACGAATGTTGTTGTAAAAATTTGTCACGGTCTTGCTCCAGCAATGCTCCAGCAGCTCTTCCTCCTCCAAGAATCTTACTTTCTCTCTCTAAAACGTGGTGTGGGGTACTACATTCTTCCCAGCCTCTTGAATTCGTAATGTAGTCCTCTTTAAATAGGAAAAGGTGGTTGGTTAATTGGGCTTTAGGTTTGGGAGTGAAAATCCATGAGTTGTGCTGCTGCAGCCTTATCTTATCCCTATTTTCTTGGGCTATTGGCACTTGATTGGATAAGATCTTAATCTTCTTGATTTTCTTGTGTTTTTGGCACTTGATTGGATAAGATTTTGATCTTCTTGATTATCTTGTGCCAATATTGTTGTTGACTAGATAAGAGTTTGTTGTCCTTGATCTTTCGGATTTTTGGGATAAGAATTAATCTTCAAGATCGTCCTTGATCCTTGCTTGCTGGTGCTTTATCCATTTGTTGGGAATTAACTAACTTTTGAAATTCAAAAGTTCAGTTGTTCTTTTGTCCATGCTGTCATGCTATAGCGATTGCTATATCATCATTTCTTCAGCTCCTTTGCTACAACATTCCTACGTCAGTTTTTTCTGCAAAGACAAACACTTAACAAGTCATCTTTTCTTATACGAAATCAAGGAATATTGTCTCATTTTCCATACTTAGTCATCTCAAAGCATTTAATCAAGAATATACAACATTTAGCTCAATTATCATGCAAACAAGATAACTTATATGGAATTTATGCGGCAAATTCATCATAAAAATACCAATTTAACTCTCATTTGGGAGAGTTAACAAAGATATATTGAGAAATTAAAGATATGGTTTCATCCCTATAAAAGGCAACTCTTGGAAACACAAAAGACAATTCGATAGAGGCAGGCAGATTGAGAAGAAGGAGGAGAACACTGGATACTAGAGTTGGAGATTTCAGAGAGAGAGAGAGAGAGAGAGAGAGGAGCTTGAAGGAGACTGAGCAACATTGATTCTTCTTCTTCTTCTTTTTCTTTATGATTCCTTCTTTTTTTTATTTCTTTGTTTTGTTTAAGCCAGTCATGTCTGGTTAATTTTCTTTTGTAGTTAGGGTCATGGATCCGGTGTGAACCCATTATAATTTTTGAATTATTTTTATAATTATTTTAATTCAATTAGTTTTATTTTACCTTTAATGAATTTTTCCATATCCTTATTAGAATTGATCACTCTTATAGGGCTTTGAGGGTTAGAGCTCGCAATAGACATATTGAGGTTTTAATTTAGACGGGTGTAAAATAACAATTTATGATGATCTAGACATAGGCTTGTATGAATTGCAGACTTTTTAATTCATCCATTTAATGCTTGATTCAAGAGGGATTACTAGGACACTAGGATTCTGAGAAATACACTAGGGTTAAATACACTAAGAAATTAGGGTTTAACTAATAGATTTGAGAAAGATGAATTAATTAATTATAAGAATTAATTCAGATTTCTAAAGGAGGATCAAAGGTGAAGTGTATCCTGGCTACAGTTTCTTTACAATTTTTACTCATATCTTTTCTGCATTATTGATTATTCTTGAATGTTCTTGATTTTCACTACAATTAAATTTAATTACTTTTATTTTGTTTCAAAATCTATTTTCTCAACCAAACCGAATTGTCCAAACTAAAGGGAATAGTGAGAATAGTACTTAGTGCATTAATCCTCGTGGGAACGATACTCTACTCACACTTTTTATTACTTGAAACGATCGATATACTTGCCGAAATCGTAACAAGTTTTTGGCGCTGTTGTCGGGGATTAATTACGCCAATATTATTCATAACTTTTGATCTTTGAGATTGAAATTTTATTTTATTTTTTATTTTATTAATCTGATTTTTCTTGTTTATGCGAGGTACAGTAAATCTTGCTTCTCTGTTATTTGATCCTGAGATTGAGAAGACTGCAAAGAAGAACAAGAAGCTTACTAAACAAAAGAAACAAGAAGAATCTTCCAGTTCACAACCAAGAGCGGAACCAAACGAGATGGCTGGCAATAATCCTCAACCTCCTCCAAAAGCTCTAATGGATGCGTTTCTCATGCCGAGCTTCATGAGACCAAACTCAAGCATAACAAAGCCAACAATTGAGGCTAACAACTTCGAGATCAAGCCAGCTTTGGTGACTTTGGTCCAACAATCCCAATTCTCAGGGCATGATTTGGAGAATCCACATGCTCATTTGGAGAAGTTCTTGATGATTTGTGATACCGTCAAATAGAATGGGGTGTCCGATGATGACTGAGATTGTGGCTGTTTCCTTTTTCTCTCAAAGAGGAAGCACTCAACTGGTTAGAACAACAGCCAGCAAACAACATCAGTACTTGGGTAGACTTGGCTGCCAAGTTTTTAGCTCAGTTCTTCCCAATGACAAAACACAACAGGTTGGTGAATGAGATCACAAATTTTATGCAACCTGAAGGAGAAACTCTTTGTGCTTCATGGAAGAGATTTAAAGAGCTGCTGAGAAGATGTTCTCAGTATAAATTACAACCTGGAGAAAAGGTTCGTATATTCTTCAATGGAATTACACCTTCCTCAAGGATGGTTATCAATGCTGCAGCTGGAGGGTTTATAAGACAGAAAACACCAACTCAAGCATTGGCGTTGTTTGAATCCATGGCAGCACTTGAGAATGAGAGCATTGCAGCACAACCTAGGAGAGGAGTTCTTCAACTAGAGAATAATGATGCAATGTTAGCCGAGCAGAAACTCATCCCTCAGCAAATTGCTAGTCTGAATAGCAAATTTGAAAATTTTCAAGCTTCTGCAGTTCAAGCTCAACTAGTAGCATGTGAGTACTGTAAAGGCGAGCATGAAACTAATGAGTGTAATTCACTCATAGGAGTAGATCCAGTCCAAGTAAATGGGATCTAGTATGATCAGAGAACTCAGAATAATTCTCCAAGAAATCAAAATAATGCTCTCGGGAATACTTTTAACTCTATATGGAAGAATCATACGGGTTTTGATTGGAAGTCATCACAACAATTGCAACCTTCACCTATTCCACATAGCAACACTTCTGAATTGGAAAAGGCATTAAATGCATTTAACCAAGACCACCATTGACTATATACAAAGAACTGATGCCTTCAGGAATGATACAACTGCATTCATGCAAGAGACCATATCCGCTTTCAGGAATCAAGAAGCATCTAAGAAATCTGGAAACTCAAATTGAACAATTGTCAAGACAAGTAGCTGAGAGAAGCCAAGGAACATTCCCCAGTGACACCATAGTCAACCCGAGAGAACACTGCAGTGCCATCACAATTAGAAGTGAGAAAGTGATTCAACATATAGAGAAGTCCTCTACAGATGATAAGGAAAAAGTGGAAGCTCCTACAAGCAAGAATGAGCACACTCAAGAAGACAAGGAAGAAGCAAAGTAGCAACCTCTTGAAGTTCAAAAGAAGTAATGGGATTTCTCACGTTTTGAGAAACCTCCATATCCTATGAGGCTCAAGCAACATGAACAAAGGAAGCAATTGTCTAAATTTTTAGATATTTTTGGGAAATTACAAATTAACATTTCTTTTGCAGAATCTCTGGAGCAAATGCCTTCGTATGCAAAGTTCTTGAAGGAGACATTATCTAAGAAGCGGAAGCTCACAGAGGATGAACTTGTTACACTAACAGAGGAGTGCAGTGCAATCATACAGAAAAACTTGCCTCTAAAGTTGAAGGATCCAAGGAGCTTCAGTATTCCATGCACCATCGGTAAGACGACTATAGAGAAAGTCTTACGCGATCTTGGTGCCAGCATAAATGTGATGCCCCTAACTCTGATGAAGAAGGTGAGAATTGATGAAGTAAAGCCAACGAGAATGAATGTTCAACTGGCCGATCGCTCAACAAAGCATGCACATGGTATTGTGGAAGATGTGCTCGTCAAGGTAGATAAATTTCTAATTCCTGTTGATTTTGTTATTCTTGACATTGATGAAGATGCTAGTGTGCTTATGATCTTTGGGAGGCCATTCTTAGCAATCTCAAGAGCATTAATCGATGTACCTAAGAGTGAGTTGATAATGCGCGTTGATGGAGAGCAAGCAACATTCAAGGTACTTACAATTGAAGCTCCATTACCTCCATCTCAACCTAAAGATCAAGTTAACTAAATTGCAGAGAAAAAGGTTGAGGAAGGGAACAAGAAGGAAGTTCATCAACGGCATGAAGAACGTAAGCTAAATGTTAAGATGGAAAAGTCTATGAGCAAGAAAAAACATGTGAAGACTAAGTTTAAAGTTCTTGAGAACCCTCCTCCTCATCCACATGCATATGATTATTATGGAAGGACACAATACTGGACCAAGAAGACTAGGTCATCAATGGTAGCGTGCTTTCGACCACCATAATCACAAGGGGTATGTCAGGCTCGTGAAGTAAAACAAGCACTAATTGGGAGGCATCCCAATAAGTTTTTCAATTTTTTATTTTTATATAATTTTTATTTTTATTTTTATTTATTTTTATTTTATTTATTTTATTTGATTAAGAGATGGTGCATTTTAATTTACGAACGTGGCTGTGAAAATTTCATGTGAGTGAAAAATTTGTTAGAAAAGTAAAGGAGTGTTACTTGTGCATCCGCGTCTCATATGGCAATTTGGCGTATCGTACGCCACTTGGAAGTATTTTTGTGAGTTAGTGAATATCTCGTTGAAGGCTCGTATGCCAATTTGGCGTATCATACGCCAATTTTAAGTGGTTATTTCTCTCCATGGTTTATAGCCAAGTTGGTGTTTTGTTTTAATTTGTTTCTTTTATTTATTTATTTATTATTATTTTTATTAACATCTCAAACTCACAGCCCACCCATTTTTTTATTTTATTTTTTTATTCATAAGCCACCACATTCAACCGCAGATCCAAGAACCCCTACCATCTTCCTCCCTCACAGCCACCGCCGGTGAGATTTTTCATCTCCACACCCACTTCACCATAGCCATCCATAATCGGACCACATCTCACCATCTTGTTCGACCCACAACCACCAAATCCACCACCTAATCAGCCATACTCCTCTCCAAGTTCCAACCGCACTACCCTCCCTCTCTTTTTTTCTTTCTTTCTTTTTACTTTAGAAACCCCAATCCAACCGGTCACCATACTCCACCACCCAGCCACCAGCACAGCCTCTCTCTCACCATTTTCTTCAAACAAAACCACAACCCCACCACTTCGTCCCACAAAATCCCATTCGGTCCATTATGCACTTGTTTTTGTGTCGATTTCTTTTTCTTTTTGGCATGGGTAAGGATTAGAAAGTAGGGAATTATGATGTGGAGGTGAATAAAGATTCTGAGTAGGTTGAACAGTGCATGCTAATTGTGATATATTCTATGTTGATGTCAACTAGTATCTGATTTATGTGGTTTTGTATCTTACACTTGTCAAATTTTAGATAAATCTGGTATGTGGCTTATGTTGACCCTGCATGATATTTGATTCGTGCATAAGTGCATTTAATTATATGAGGAGCATTTCGGGTAAAAAGGCTTATTATACACTGCTTTGATTTGCACTGCTACATGGGTTAGATATTAAGTTTGTATTGATTTATCACCACTATGGCATTTTGTGCATAGCTATATAGTGTGATTGTAAGCATGGATAAGTGAGCGTGGAGTTGGACTTTTAATTATGAATATCTGATAATTCTGAAACTCTCATGTGAGTATTAATTGTGCGACACTTGCTGGAATTTTGTGAGATAAATTAAGAAATTAAATCTGGGAATTGCGGTGACCTGATATAGCATCTGTTGTTAGTTGATGATTGCTATCTATGGTTTTATACTTGATATTATCATATGATGTGCATAAGCTGTTCACCTGAGATTGATTAAACTGCTGTGATTTATTGTTGACAATAAATCTGGGAATTGGTTGGTATGACTGGGATACTTACATGCTAAATTTTTCATGTCATTAGGACTTTTCTGATTTTCAGAGTACAACTACAAGGCAAAAGAGGCCAAAGATAGCAGTAGATGATACCACCACTGATGAGATACTTCTAACTGAGCACCACACATTTTCTGATGTCACCATCTCTTTTTCATTTTCTAGATTTTTTTTTTAATTTTTTTTCTTTTAGTACTGTATGAAAATATATACTCTTATTTTGATAATTCCTGTTGATATTCTCCTGTTATCAATACTTGTTTTGATCTAGATGTGTGTTCTTAGTTCGCAGAATTTTTTGGTTTAGTACTATTGCTGGGGACAACAATGTTTTAAATCTGGGAATTAGTTGCATATTATGCTTGGACTGGGGAATATATATGCTCAGCAGGAATTTTCAAATTCAGGGGAGATATCTCAAACCTTTGGAAAAAAAGGAGAATTTTATTTTCTTATTTTTATTTTTTTAGTTAGTTTTCTCTTTTCTATTCTATTGGTACTGGTGTCTTTGAATGTTTTTCCAAAATAGCATGAGTTGAATTTGTTAATAAATCTGAATAAACTCTAGGAGGCACAAGTAAAACTGTGAGAATTCAAAATAATTTTTTCTGTCATGACATTACATTGAATATTATCTAGAGAATATGACTGCTCGTTTGTGTGATTTTCTTTTTGAGAATTTTTAGATAAGCTTTGATGTGAAAATTAGGATTAGATTCTAGCTTGATGTCACAGCTTGTGAGATTTGAGCCTATATAGTAATCAATTATGTTTTTGTAGAGGCCTCACTATAGTGGTACTCCAAAACTTGATCTATTTCCTTGTGATGCATGCATGAACTGAAATGATAAAGGCATTTTTGTTCTTGTTATCCACTTGTCAAATAGCCCACCTAAAAAGAATTTTTTTTCCATTGCTAGCCCCTTTGAGCCTTAGATTGATTTTTGTTCAATTTCCCATAAATTACTTAGCTTATATCCTTTATTCTCTCACCCTTAAATGAGATTGAAATACTGATCAAAGAAAATTTAAGGTGAAGTTCTCCATTAAAAGTTAACTGATAAAAAGAAAAAGAGTACCTCAAAGGAAAAATAAATCTGTCTAAGAAGAGGATGTGCAAAGGAAAAGAAAGAAATTATGAAAGATAATTTTGCTATTAATTATTAGAAAGAAAAAAAAAAGGTGATGAAAAATGAATTAAAAGGAAGAGACATAGTGAAATCATTGTTTGAGAATTGACTGAGCCTTGAATTAAATTAAATGTGTTTCAATCTCACACAATAAAACTAGCTACCTTCCAAATATTCTTACCCCTAAACCAGGCCACGTTACAACCCTAAAAAGACCTTTGGATCAATTTTTGCATGTTATCTATATTCCTCATCTTGAGGAACTTGAGAATAAGATTAAGCCTATGGTAGTACTATTACACTGATGGATTGAGTGATTATACCCCAAACACTTGAGTGATGAGTGTATTATTTATCATAGTGAAGGGTATTCAAGCTAGATTCTAATTTCTTTTTTGAAACTGAAAAGTCTTGTTTGAAATTCTCAACACTGGAAATCATTCATGCTTAGCATAGTACTCTCATGAGCTTCTGCTATAAATTGTTTGTGTTGATGCAATGTTATGCTTGAATTTTATGTGTCTCTTCTCACAAGGTTACATTCCTGCTTCATAGTGTTTATTCTAGTTTATTGCTGAGGACAACAATGTCTAAATCTGATGAGGGGGTCGAGTCTCAGTGTGCGCATGAACAAAAAAAGCATGAAGCAACGGGGTTAATAGTTCTTTAGGTTGGATGACATACTTTGTTGGGCTTTGTACTTCTGGAATTTGTAAAGGATTGAGGAGTATGATTGATGTGTTGATGGAGTTATAAGGCCTTGTTTGAGGTTTTGTTTATGGGGTTATGCTTGACTTGTGTGTCCATGTTGTTTGGATTGGCTTGTAGTGCTA
Organism: Gastrolobium bilobum; assembly: GCF_033153095.1. Lineage (NCBI taxonomy): Eukaryota > Viridiplantae > Streptophyta > Magnoliopsida > Fabales > Fabaceae > Gastrolobium > Gastrolobium bilobum. The sequence continues at coordinate 25,368 of NW_026898725.1, forward strand.
AATGTTGGGTATGGCTCATACTCCGCATTCAGATAACGAGTCTAGTTGGTGGGGCGCAAAGAAAGACAACGGGGGTCCTGCTCCTCAGTGAGCGGGTGGGAGTCCGAGAGAGCCGTCCCTGCGGAGGTGTGGGGCGCTTGTGTGGGAAAGCGCCCCTAGGACCGCGAAAGCCTGGTATTGTTGTTGGCCTTTGACTCATTTTATTTTTATTTTTGTTTTCTTCGAGTTTGGGTTTGGGCCCATAAATAGCTACTGTTGCTTAGGGTTTATAATTCTTTTTATATTCTCCTTGTAAATTGAGTGTTGTAACAAATGCGATGATGAGAATATAATGCATATCGCTGGACTTAGCCCACATTGAGTGAACTAGGGTAAATTCGTGTCTCTATTTTTCTTCCTATCCTCTCTTTTCTGATTATCGATTGTGTCGATTCCAACAATGATGGTGTTTTGGTGTTTTATGGTTGCAAGGAAAGGGGACGATTTCTTGGCTTCTATATGATGCAAATTTTGGGTTGAGATGATGTTTGTGATCATAAGTTTGAAAGTTTGAATGCTGGATCTGTGCATTTGTGAATATAGGTGAATGAAATTTGAATTACATTATAGTTGTAAAAAACCATTTTACCTAAAAGCTTGAGCTAGTGAATGAGGCTACATTAATAATTTTTATATATCTCTAATACGCCCCTTCACAAGAAAGCACACTGAACTTGAAGGGTGGATGATGCATCAGGCCAAACCTACTTATGGTAAGAAATTCCACAAGAGAAAGTAGGGGGATGTGAAGATTGAACCCGGTACACTGAGACTCTGTACCATGTAAAGAACCAATTCAACCCAAAAGCTTAAGTTATTGGATAAGGACCTTTTTAATGGTTTATATTATTCTCTAACACGCCTCCTCATACAAGAGAGTCCACTGGGCATGAATGGTAGATAATGCACAAGCCCACTTACATATGCTAAGAAATTCCACAAGAGAAAGTGGGGGCGATGAGGATCGAACTCGTAACTTTATAGTCACTGAATTGGTTCTTTATATGATATCAGAGCCTCAGTGTCCGGGTTCGATCTTCGCCACCCCACATTTTCTTTGTGGAATTTCTTAGCATAAATAGACTGAACTTGATGCATTATCCGCCCTTCAAGCTCAATGGACTTTCGTGTGAGGGGTCGTGTTAGAAATATATAAAAACTATTAATATAACCTCACCCACCAGCTTAAGCTTTTGAGTTGAATTAGTTCTTTATATGGTATTAGAGCTTCATGTCCCGGGTTTGATCTTTACTGCCCCCACTTTCTCTTGTGGTATTTCTTACCATAAGTAGGTTGTGCCTGATGTATCATCCACCTTTCAAGTTTAATGGCTCTCTTGTGAGAGACGTGTTAGATATATATATATATATATATATATATATATATATATATATATATATATATATAACTTTTAATATAATCTCATCAAATAACTTAAATTTTTGAGTTGAATTGGTTGTTTACAATAATTTTAATTTATTAAAATTTATAGGTTGATCCGTATTGGAGAAAAGGTGCACGCAGGAGGTGGCAGTGAACAAGTTTGACTAATAAGCGAGAGTGTGCATGCTTTGTTTGTGGAAATGGTAGTTCGAGATACAAAATTAAGAAGCACTATAGACATAAAACTCCAAAGATTTTCTAAAAAATCACATGTGACTGAAAGCTCACATCTACTCAACAATTTCCTAAAAAAATTCCTATCTTCTTTACCACTTTATCCAAGTACCTCTCTTACATATCTTTAAAAAAGTTCACGATTATTCCCCTGGTCATAAACATTATGTACGAGAATGTCTACTAAAATATATGAATATGAAACAATAAATACAAATTTTTTACTCAAAGACAAAAAAAAAACAAAATCTAGAGTAAAGTATTTTTTTTTGCGTTATCAACAAAATTACGGAATCTATTTTAATCCCTTAAAAAAAAATGGAACAGTGACTATTTTGTCACGTTTGAACAAAAAAATTACCAGACTGCCACGCCAACAATAAATTTTGCCAAAATGCCACGCGGCATAATTCGCTATACAGTGTTACGAATTATGCATGCAAGTAATTCGCTACACAGTGTAGGAAAATATGCCACGTCAGAACAAAAAATGTCACATGTCAAATTTTGAGAAATTTGCTACCCTATGTAGCGAATTTCTCAAAATTTGACATGTGGCATTTTTGGTTCTGTGCATTCTGACGTGACATATTTCACTACACTGTGTAGCGAATTACTTGCATGCATAATTCGCTACACTGTGTAGCGAATTATGTCGCGTGGTATTTTGGCAAAATTTACTGTTGGCGTGACAGTCTGGTAATTTTTTTGTCCAAGCGTGGCGCTTTAGTCTGTCCCAAAAAAAATCGACTTATGATCCATCTGAAATTTAAAATAGACTCAATTAATTGAAATTGTGATTCCTCTAAAATTCAAAGAAGATCCACATTAGTCCCTCAAAAAAATTAATATGAGTCTATTTTAAATTTTAAAGAGATCACAAATCAACTTTTAAAAAAAAAAATCTATTATGGTTCACTCCGATTGTGTTTATATATATATATATATGGGAAAACATTTTCTCCTTTTAAATGAGAAAATTTTTCTCATGTTAGTGACTCATAATATAAGTGGGGCACACAAAATAGTGGAGAAAAAAAAAATTTCAAAGTGGGACCCACTTATGCTATGAGTCACTAACATGAAAAAACATTTCTCCTTTAAAAGGAGAAAATGTTTTATATATATATATATATATATATATATATATATATATATATATATATATATAAACAAAGGAAAAAATGTTTGTCATTTTAAATGACAGAAAGTTATGTCATTTTAAGAGAGATACAGACATAGAAAATTTGAATTTTAAATTAAAAAAACCACTCATTTTCTCTCTCCCATGATTTCTGTTTTTCTGTGTCTATCTCTCTCCTAAGATAACATAACTTTCATTTAAAATAACAAATACCAATCCCATAAACAAACTACACAAATATATAAACAAACTACAGAAAGATGTATTCATTTCACTTACAAGCCGTTACCAGAACGCGCCAATACAAGCAACAAACCAGTGAAAATTAGGCCACACTTGCGCGGAACAAGTAGTCGCACTCATAGTCCAAACTGAAATACTCATAGTCCAATATTAACAATAATAAAATCAATAAATCATTGCATTATTATTAACACAAAGAAAGAGAAGAAAATTAACAAATTCAGCGGGTTCCAGAACCTTCCCTCAGAAGAAATGTGGCGAAGGAGCTTTAGCAGCAGCAGCAATGGCAGCGCCGCCGCTGCTTTGAAGGACAAGAAATGGGACGCGCTGATTGTCGGCGGCGGCCACAACGGCCTTACGGCCGCAGCTTACCTCGCCCGCGGAGGCCTCTCCGTGGCCGTCCTCGAGCGCCGCCATGTCATCGGCGGCGCCGCCGTGACCGAAGAATTGGTCCCTGGCTTCAAGTTCTCCCGCTGTAGTTACCTCCAAAGCCTTCTCCGGCCGTCGCTTATCAGCGAACTGGAGTTGGAGAAACACGGATTGAAGCTTCTGAAGAGGAATCCGTCGTCGTTTACGCCCTGTCTCGACGGACGGTACCTTCTCTTAGGGCCTGATAAACAACTCAATCATTCGGAGATTTCCAAATTCTCACAAAGAGACGCCGAGGCTTATCCAAGGTGTCTCTTTCTATTCTCCTTTTTTTTTTTTTTTTTATTCTGAGTTTTGCAAATTATGTATTCGAAGAGATATGAGCATGCTTAAATTCGTATTAGGATCATGCCAGTTTCGTGCTTGGTGGCAAGTTTTTTTGAAGATGCTCTCTGGCGGTTGGGAAAATACCGGAATCTAAGCATAACGTTCTTGTTTTGTTGCGATAATCTGAATTAGGTGAATATTTGTTTAAGAATGAAAAGTATCTTTGGAATTGGATGACAGAATGAATAGCACAAGACCTTTGAATGGAAAGTCAGTCAAAAAATACAATAGAGTAGAAAAATGATCTAAAAGCTTTGAATGGATAATCAGAAAAGTTAGCAATAGTTGTCTGTCTTTTTCACTTATCTTTTTATTTTAATTCTTTATTTTTATCATTCAGATATGAGAGTCAGCTTGAGAACTTCTGTAAATTCATGGATCTAGTGCTGGATTCGCCCCCGCCTGAATCTTTGCAGCATAAATCATCTCTTAATGAACAACTGAAGAATAAAATACAGAATTCGGTATTTTGGGCAAGTTGTCTACGGCAGGCATCCTCCTTGGGGCAAAAGGATATGGTGTAAGTGTTTGTTTCTGCAATAGGAATTTGTTTTTATAAGCAGTAAATTGGCATTGCTGTGAATAGCAAAGCTGTAAAGGGTGCTGTATGATATAACTACTAATTTGAAATCATGAACTGGAGCATCAGTCTAAATCATGTGTGTTTATTTATTTGGCAGGGACTTTATGGACCTTTTGTTGTCCCCAGCTTCTAAAGTTTTGAACAATTGGTTTGAGGTAATCTTATGGTCTTAATATCTTTTCATTTTGCCCTTCAACTTCAAGCTCTCTGACTGTCTTTTAAAATTGAACATGCATGTTCTTACTTCTCTGAAGTTTTAGACTTTTGTTTGTGTTTATATCTTGTGTCTCGGAAGTTTGTTGAACTTCCTTTTAGTTTTTCTTTTTCTTTTTTTTATGTTAATACCTTTTGAAAGACTAATTCAATTAGACACTGGCTGCATGTCTGTTCAATGAATTAAGATTGCAAATTATCTTAATTTTTTCTTTTATTCATGACATACTCCATCTCATGGTAGTTCTTCCTCAACATATTGACATCTATTTCCATGTGTCATTGTGTTAAGATTCCACATGGGCTCAATATATGTGTTAAGTACCCTTTATAATGACTTGGGCAATCTTATCCGCTTGAGCTAGCTCATGGGATTTAGGCCGAGTTTGTTCTCAATTCTAATATGGTGTCAAAGCCTATCTTAGTCTTAATATTAAGCGACATGCTGATGTATATTCCTTCAAACTTCATGCTCTAGATGTCCAGTCCTTGGTGTGAGGAGGGTGTGTTACGATTTAGCTTTTGGGGTTTGAGTTAGACCCAGTCCATTCTCAATTATAATACATTGTTCAATCATTTTTTTAAATAAGCTTCTAGTTTATACATCTACCTTCTCTTAGTGGTGTAGTGTTCATTTTTTTTATACATTATTTCTGCAGACAGATGTTCTGAAGGCAACCCTCGCAACAGATGCTGTGATAGGAACTACAGTAAGAGCAGTTATCTTTAGTGTAAAAAAAGCACCATTGTAATGGGGAAAAAAAAATGATCCATTATAAAAAAAAAAATTCAAGATGAAAATATACATGAATTTCTGCATCCTTTGAGAGAGAGAGAGTCTGACAATTATAGTGCTATTATGCTACTCTGTTTTGTCTGATAAAAGGTAGCATAGCCAATGTTTTATCTTTCATGGCATATATAGAATTTCTAAATCGGTAATGCAGGCCAGTGTCCACACCCCAGGAAGTGGTTATGTTCTGCTACATCATGTGATGGGAGAATCTGATGGAGATCGTGGAATTTGGTCGTATGTATCTCTGTTGCTAGCTTTATATCTATATGATGCATCATAAGAATGGAATAATGTTATTTGCCAAAAATATTTTTCCTATGCTAAATTAATTTGAAATAAAATTTACAAGTACTGTTTGGTGCATGTTATCTGGATACTGATTCTGAAAATGGAAGTACTGAGAAATGGTGACTCAAAGAAATTCACAAAAGACAACACATAAATGGCAATATGAAATCAGGCTTTAGAAGGTATGAAAGAGCACACCTATTTTATTAACAATTTTATTCTAGAAAGGCACTGTGTGTCCATCTCTTAAAAGCTTTTGCACTATATTTGAGAACAATTGTGCTTTATATTACAAAACTTTTAGTACTTACCCTTGACCCAGTTTCATGACTAATAAATATCAACTGATATTATTTTATTTATATTTGATCCAGCGAATGAATTGAAACATAATAATTTTGTTATGTCTTTTACTTTTAAAAGTTCTCAAGTATATGAACAACCTTTGCTCCAAGTACCCCACCTGGAAAAAAATAAACAAAAATCATTTGGTTGGTCCTTTCTTGATTCTAAATTCATTAACAAACTTGTTGCTTATTGGTCTAAAGTTTAAGAGTACCTGCTAATCCACCAATATTTCTAAATTCTGTGTAAAAGTACCTGTAGCTTAAGCCCCAATATTTCTTTCAAAGCCAAAAGAAGACATCAATATCCTCATTCCATTAGCATTTGTGAAGCAAGAAGTTTCATGAACAATTGTTTTCTCCATGTCATGCTTGAAGTTTCTTCTGAACAATAAACATGGTACATTTATGTACTTCCATATTTCAAGTATTACACATTACTGGTAGTCTGCTAAAACCTCCACACTGCCCTTTCAACAAAAGATGGAGTTTTTGCCTTGGTTTAACCCCTTCAATGATGGATGGAAGTTCCTTTGAGCTACGCTTTTGTGTTTGAATTTTCTTTCATACATGTATTTTCCACAGAAAAACAGACATACTGTTAGAAATCCCCAATGAATATGGAGAATAGAAAAGGATTTTATTGATTGACTAAAATTGAACAGAACAAGGAGAGAAACGCTCCTCTAAAGATTCCCCCTTCACAAATGGTTTCCTTTTTTGCAACTGAGCACTTGCTTGGTTCTCTCAAAATACAATTCTGTGAATGATCCCCTAATCCTTACTTCCCCCTATTTATTCATCTGACTAATCCCCTCTAACTAACTGTCTAAACTAACTACTTCGTCTTTCCTTTATTCTTCAAAGCAAATACCATTCTGTCCTAACACGTACAGACATATAAACATGAGTAGACATTTATATACTTAAAAAAAATGTCACTGGCTTTTCTATGTCTAGATAATATTCTGAAATAACTTTCCTGACCAATGATTTCTTAATTTTATACTTGAGACATTTAAGATTAACTAGCTACCATTTGGCCATATACTATTCATACAAAGAGAGTCACTGGCATGCCATTATTCCATCTAGATATGTTGAAGGTGGAATGGGCTCAATATCCAAGGCTATTGGTACTGCTGCTATAGGAGCTGGAGCACATGTTGTAACCAATGCTGAGGTATGTCATCAAGAATCTCTATTAGCTTTCAAATTTACTCCTTTTATAGTCAACATCAAGCAGATTCTGAAATTTTAGTGGCTTGTGTCCATATTCAATCGAGATCATGTCCATACCCAATGGTCCTCCCAAAAGTAAACATGGGAACCGTTACCTACCTATTTTGGGATAACAATGGGATGAATTTCAAAGGACTAAAATGAGAAGCTCGGGTTGTTGTATTAGCATCCCACCTATTTTGGTGTACTTACTCTAGATAACCTGGTGCAAAAGGGAATGAAGTTCCAAAGGAAAAAGCCATGGCCACTTGACTGCTAGAGCAATGTTCTTAGACACCAAATTGCCAACGCCTAAACCCCCTTCCTTCTAAATGACAACGACATATCTCCCAGCTCACCAAATGATCACATCACATCTCAAATCTGTAACAACTGGCCAGAGAAATTGTTCATAATCTTTTCTATTGAATATGCAACTCCCATTGGAATACAGAAGAAAGATAAGTAGTACAGAAGAATGCTAGAAAGACGCCTGGATAAGGCCAGTGCATTATGCAACTAGTAAACAATGTTTACAGTGGTATATTATGATTGTAGGCACCATGGATGGTCATCGTGAAAATATTTTTACCACCTTATAATTGGAAACAGAAATGAGTGATGACCATTATTCTATATTTTAATCTTCTTGTAGTTGATCCTATTTGCTATTTGTTCCATTTAGCGCTTGAAGATATGCCATACAGTAGATATTCATCCATGCGTCCTTTTTGCTAATGGTTTTTACTCAATTCTAGTTGTGTTCCCTGTTGGTCTTTAATTAATCTCTTGCGAAAAAGCTCCCCTTTTCTATCCCCATTGACTCTTTTACATCACTTTTTGTTATCAAAATCTTCCCAATGTAAGCAGGCTTGGAATTCTAATAGTTTCTGCTTCCTAAGATCTGATTGCTGGTGTGCACTGGTCATATAATTCTCAACATTAGCCCCCGGTGAAGCTTTCAAAGTTCAGATTCATTGGTTCCTAGTGCATTCATTTTTTATTTATTTATTTTTTGGTATCTACTAGCTGATTGTTGAAAAAGACCTTACACTAATTAAATTTCTTCTTATCGAAATAATAAAATCAACTGGCAATATCATATAAATAGTAATAATTTCAGTTCATAGAAAAAAAGGGATTGGAGAATAAACATTTCTTCTTTTTTTCCCGAGGCCCTGACTACCTGTGACATCCTGTATTCTTATAGGTGTCTCAGTTATTGATTGAAGACTCTAGTGCTGTCAGTGGGGTTAGTATTGTTCGTGAGTTTATTAAATCAAGTGGATTTTTAATGGTGGATCGTAGCAATTAAATTATGTAGATATGGTTTACATGTAGGTGATTTTGGCCGATGGTACTGAAGTGCGTTCTTCGATTGTTCTGTCTAATGCAACTCCGTATAGAACTTTCATGGTAAATTTTTGAACTAGCTGCAAATACTAACTTCTTTGGCACATATATTTGGTGCTAATTTATAATATATGCTAATATGAACCAGGAATTAGTGCCCAACAATGTCCTCCCTGATGATTTTGTTCGTAGAATTAAGCACTCTGACTATAGTTCTGTAAGTTAATATACTACTTTTTTCTTAGTTTGCGTTTCTTCTTTAATACCCTCAATCTCTGCTATGTGTAACTAAACTAGAATAATAGGTAAGATTATAACATTTATAGACAGCATGCTTATATTTTATTGTCTGCTAATGAGGAATGCCTAGAATTCATCAATGGGAAAATCACATCTTCAGGAGAAACTTCAATTATTAATCACATTTCAGATGACAAAACCAGGGTCCCAACCCTGTGTTCCAAAAAAAAAAAAAAGAAAGAAAGAAATCTGGGATAGTTATAAATAACTTGAACCTTTGAAAAATATTTCTCTCTCTTTTAGCCAACTATTTTTTCATGAAATATGATTAAGTTCTATGCTAGCCATGGACATTTGACTTCTGCAACCATTAAGTAAAGATAAAGCAAAGATAGATCATAGGGCGAGTATTGGAGCAGCTGTAAGGTTTCTCCTTGTGATCGAAAGGTCACGGGCTCGAGTCTGGGAACAGTCTCTTTACAAAAATGCAACAGTAAACCTACATACAATTGACCCTCATCCCTATCCTTGCAAGTCAGGGAGCCTTGTGCAGTGAAGCTTGCCGTTTTTTGTAAAGCAAAGATAGATCTTGATTTGGTACTACAAGGTTTTATTTTCTCTTCTTCCCCCAGCACTTTCACTAGATTTATGGAAATCAAGATTCAGGACAGATTTTGTGGAAGTTTTCTTATTATTTTTTCTTCATTAATTGTCATTCTTTTATTTGGTAAATATCTACTGAAACAGGCCACTACAAAAATAAATGTAGCAGTTGATAAATTGCCCCAATTTCGTTGTTGCAAGTTAAATCATCCTCATGTTGGCCCACAGCATGTTGGCACAATTCATATAGGTTCAGAGAGGTATGTTAAAATTGAATCATTATTTCATCTATTGTAGATTAATGCGGTCTAATCAGTTTGTACATTTGCGGTAGTCTTATTCAATATGGATAGTTGCAACTTTATTTTCAGAACGTCAGTTTTTCTTTGCCCTTGTTAATTTCTATTTAGCATGGAGGAGATTCACTCTGCATCTCAAGATGCGGTGAATGGAGTACCATCAAGAAGACCGGTTATTGAGATGACAATTCCCTCAGCAGTGGACAAAACTATATCTCCGCCTGGTACTTCGAACTTTCCGTTTAAGAATGTCCTGATATGTTCTATTCATAGAGGAAGTTTAGTTACTTTGATTTCAATGCATTTGCCACATTTATTCCGATTATTTCTCGGCGTTGTTTAAGTGACTTTGATTTGTCTTCAGCATGCCATTGAATTTCTTTTACTAACGGATCAGAATTGGAAACATGGCTTCTGTTTCAGCACTCATCTCATTAATTTATATGTATTTGATGCCTTCATAATCTGTGAAATATGTTTTCTTCACAGGTAAGCATGTGATCAACCTGTTTGTGCAATATACACCCTACAAACCATTGGATGGTGACTGGCAAGATCATGACTACAGAGTTAGTTTGTTTTGGGTGTTCTCGTTGCATTAATTTTTTTCTTATGTTCTATAATGCATTTCAGTGTACAGATTTGTTTTGTTCCACCATGGTCATGAACTTGTCTGCGAAAGCTGCCACATAACTAAATCTACGTGCTGAATATTCTATGTTAAAGGTGCTTCATTATATCTTATCTATCCATGGTCATGCTTCACTATTCAGGAATCATTTGCACAAAAATGCTTCACGTTGATTGATGAATATGCCCCAGGCTTCAGCACATCAATCGTTGGTTATGACATGCTGACTCCACCAGATCTTGAAAGGGAAATTGGTTTGACAGGTAACTTAACCATATTTAATTCACCTAAACAAAAACCTATGCAGTTGATATTCTCTCACGCAAAATTGCCTTTTTCTAGGGCACAAAACCCTGAAGTTAATTGATAGAAAATGATTTTATTTATTTTTTTCAATATATTTTTATTTTTGTCGAACAAAGAAAACCTCAACGAAGCTATAAGCAACACAAACCCAACCCTCAACATTGTCACTATATTTACATTTGATCTTTTTTGGGCAGGAGGGAATATATTTCATGGTGCTATGGGATTGGATTCTCTTTTCCTCATGCGACCTGTGAAAGGATGGTAAAATATAAATTGAAGTAGCTTATAATCGAATCTGATTTTCTTTTCTGACATGTAACTGATCAAAAGCATGCTGCTCCTACTGATAATTACGTGGTTGTTTTCATTGACTTGGAACTTAGGTCAAACTATAAGACTCCCCTTCAAGGGTTATACTTATGCGGAAGTGGGGCACATCCTGGCGGTGGAGTTATGGGAGCACCTGGACGCAATGCTGCCCGTTTCATTCTTCAAGATGCTAGAAAAAAAAACTTAGTGATTACTTAGTTATAGCACTCGCCCAAATTTTTGATGCCTGCAAACATCTTGGAAAGATGGGTCTTTCAGTGGAATTATGTGCAGGAACTTTTTAACAAAATCTTCGTATGATGCATTAGATAGAAGAAGGGAATAAAACATCTTTGGGCCCCACTGTTTTTAAACAAAATAAAAAAAATAAAACATCTCCCAGCACAATTTTTGAATTCTCATCTGCAAGTAATTCTCTTCTCATGCGGCATTTGCCCATAGAAGAATTATGATAATGATCTATCAAATTTGATGAACTAATTGCATAACAAACTAGATGAAGAAACTATAACGTATTTCAAAAAACTCGAACTTGTAACTCTTTAAGATAATCTGGCAGTTCGATGCATTTATTCCTGTAATAACTATTTGATACAGAAAATCCACGGTTCATCAGGAATTTTAATGAGTCGACAATTCAAGTCAAAATGCAACCAAATAGATTAACAGAAAGTGGGATCTGCTGCATACAATAAGTGCTCAGGTAAAGTTGTATACGATTCCTTAGACCAATAAAGGTAGGTAATTACAAATAAAAAATCTCACCAATTGCCAAACTTATCCATCTTTAGATCAGTAGCAACCATGGCCAGCTCTCACTCCGGGTGTCAGTCTTTGCTTCAAATACGAACACCTATATTAAGACAAAAGTTCATCCTACTGACTCCACAAGATATTTCAGCTTTCATACCTCTTTTATATGTCAACGCAGATCTTTCCGGAAGCTAAATTAAAATTATGCTACCGCGACCTCCAAGCAGAAACAGATTTTGGAACAAGATTGATTGCATTGGATGCTGCTTCTAGCCTGTTTCACGTATAAAGCATACCCAGAAATAAGTGCGCACATAAAAATACATATTAATAATCAGAACCTATATTACTTATAACGCATACCCACAAAATGTTAGCAAAAAAGAATTTAATTTTGATTTACCATCATTCCATCTGTTTAAAAACACTTAAAAGCTTTTACTGAAAGTGAAATATCTTTAGTTAATAGTTTACTAAAATGATGTAGCACTTTACTAATACAATGCGAAAACAAAGTTAAAGATGAGGAAAGAGAGAGAACTTTGATATTTCTTCAACAGCCTTCATAACCTCAGTTGAACTTGTCTCCAACACCTGACCTCCGAAAATAATCTCATCTAGTATAGTATGCAGCTGCAGAAGAACTCATTTTTTAAGATCTCTCGAATGAAAATTTAAAATGATATTGCTACGGTCGAAATATCATCACCATTTTGGAAGGCATTTCCAGAACAACCCAAAATTAGTGAACAAATAAACATATGAAGGAGTAATCAATTTTTTTAGTAAAAAAGGACAGATCGACTCAAATATTGTCTATTTGCTTCATGTTTGAGAATATAATAAGTCAAACTTGCCGGCAGCAGCAAACTCCAGCAAATTTCTATATGCAGCACAAAATGTTTCCCTAAATCATGACAGTTTATAATTCATTTCTTGTTACATGCAATATTGTTATATAAAGTCAGTTTGTGATAAAGAAGATATCATTCATAATCGAATGCACAAAGCGTACAACCTTACTATAGTTGAACACAACATCTATCTCACATACATTTCTGAAGCATTTGTCCAATGTTTCCACGAAGACTGAAGGCAGAAAGGGTCAGAGTAAGCAAATCGCCCCATCAAATTAACAGTAAGAGGCAGTAATTAACAGCAGCTAGCACAGTTACATGTGGTCATGCAGAGTGTAATTGATAATAAACAGATAACGCAAATAATTACTCCATCAGAATTCTTACCACAAGAGCAATAGAATGGAAATGGCTAAAGAAAATGACTAATTTAAAGGTTAAATAAGCCATTAGGTTTGGTCTAGTGGTGAAGGGTTTACGTAGGTTATATTAGATTGTGTGTTCAATTCCCACCAATGTATTCAAAAAAAAAAAAAGTTACGTAGATTATTAACACCATTACCTTCTCTGGCAATTCTCTAAGAGGACAATAAAGAGTCCAAATGTGAAAAATGCAAAATGATCACAGAAACATATAGCCAAAATAATAATGCAAATCAAGATTTTCTCAAAAGAGTTTTTTGGGCTAATTTGTTATTAGATTTTACAGCATTTTCCAAGATATGTATCAACTAGATCCAACAACTTACCTACCCTAGAACTTGCATTATTCTTTCTTTTTTTTCCTTCAAAAATCAATAAAGTAAATTGCAGTTGGAGAAGGATAATCTTTCACTTGCTTATGGCGTAAAACAACAACTAAGCCATATCCCACGACGTGAGGTCAGCTACATATTGGATCAAATGACATCATTAAGCTCTATCAGAGATCAGAATGGCTACATATTGGATCAAATGACATCATTAAGCTCTATCAGAGATCAGAATGATTAATAACGGGAACCAGCGTCAAATGTATTGTCTTTTAACCAGATTAACGAGTACACCCAATCATACTGTTTATGGTCAGTTTTGATCAATGCTACAATTGTTAGTTAATAACATTCACTATTTTCAACAAAATGCTGTAGACACTTCTGAACCTCCTAAACTTACAGATGATAGATGGTATGTAGCAGATTTTCACCTTTTTGTGCTTTTGCCAAGTCACACTCATACGCTGCTGAGTGATATCGGTGCATATTTAATGCAAGACAACGTAAGGCCAGCCTAGTGCTATAAAGCTCCATATATGAGTGGCAGAATGGAGTCAAGGGAAAGGTCGATTCAGTGTGTGAGTCCATAGTAGGCAGCATTATCTTACATTTGCAAAAAGTTGATTTCTCGATTTGATATTTTAGGTCTCATGGCAACAACTCCAAAGGTTACACCAAGGCTCCCCTGCTGGGGATGTCAATCATAATTATATAATTGTTATATTTTTAAGTAATTTTCACAGGGAATAATTTTAGGAATTTTAATGTATTATTTCAATCAGTTTTGGGATAATTATATGGTGGGCTTAAAGTTGCACATTATATGGTTTAGGAATATTCGAGAAGAGTTTCTTTCTTGTCATCTAAGTTTTATTATTAGACTTTGTATTAAGTTTCCAAGTATTCAATAGGATATAATTTCAGACCTCAAATGTTCTAGAATCTAGAACCACTCTAGTTCTAACTTCAATTACCCCTAGTCCTTAACCTATTACTGATACAAAGCAGCTTCTTTTGCTGTCTTCCCTTACATCAATATTGATGAGATCCATAAAAATTTAGTCATTTGTAATTATAATTCAAAGCAAGTATGATACATTTTCTGAAGTTAGTCAGCTTAGCACGAGTATGTTAGCTGAAAGGATGGTAAAAATCAGTACACATATATATTATATATTACCTACTTTGAAAGACAATTGATAAGGTGTATTACAAAAATTCAGCTAAATTACTTAGATGTAAGTAATGATAAAACCAGTATTGCAGCATTGAGCTATATCATACATAACTAAAGTTTAAAATTCACTATTTTTATAACAGATCTTGAGCAGGCACAACATATTTATATCCAGTCAATTAGAAATCTCTTATTTCATGTTCAAATTTCCCAATTCCCGGATAGTATAAAAAAATCAAATCATGTTTGTATTCAGTTGTCAACCTAAAGTTCATAGTTACTTTGAGACGTTCCTTAAGACAGAAACAGACTGATACCCGAGCATACCAACAGGATGCCATTACTATGTAAAATTATTCAAATAACCATTAAGCAGTACTCATCTCCATAAAAAAGACAGATCTTCTGCATTTTGAGTTTTTGACACTTGATACAATGCAAAAATTATTTAGGTAATACCAACAAGTTCCAATAAATAGGGAGTGGTTCAGGAATTTACCTTGTATCAAGTCAAGCATAGCGAGCTCGTTTTCAGAACTATCAAATATAAATACAAAGTATAAAGTTGCAAAGTGCTTGTAGACAAGGCGAGCATCCTGAAGGAGAATGCAACAAATGAATTCATAACTTCTTTTCTTTAGATAACAAGATGAGTTAGTAGCACCAAAAAAAAAAATATTTCTCAAAAGAGTACAGGTATCAATAATATCAATACAACACTAGTTGACTATCAAATTAAGAAAACTAGTATATTCAAAATATGAAATTAACAAAACGTATTTCAGGTCAGGTAGACCTAACAGTGAGTCTTTGATTCTCAAAAAATCACACACTTACAATTATGATTACAACAGTCATTTTAATTCAGTTAAAAAAAGGGTATACCAACAAACAATGCCAAGAAAAAGCCCAAATCACAACATTTTTCATTTCAATGTTTCCTTTAAATACAAAAATCACGGCTCTGACAGATCAAAATTACAGTACGCAGAAAATGAAAGGACGAAATACCGGGCCAAAGAAGGACTCAGCATCCACAAAATTGCTGACATGTTCAGGTCTACTGCATAAGACTGCAAAAGAAACGAAATTCACAAAAGGAAGCAAAAAAGAAGAGAAAATGAAACAAACACAAATAAACAATCCAGTCTATAAATCAGGGAGAGAAACCTGCAAACACATTGCGAATAATTTCTTGCTGCTTCTCCACGGGCTGATCTACCATGACATGAAAAACACAATATGAAAATTGCATCACGTAAACAAAAAAAATAAAATAAAATAAATAAATAAATCGAAATCTCGATGCCAAAGTTCTGAAGAGAGAGACGCACCCGAAATTCATAGAATTTGGCGAGACGAGGCTTCCCCTCCGTGTTCATCACTAGCACTGCTCTTATCATCTTGTTTCTTTCTTTCTGCAAGCAATTAAACCAAATAAATAAATAAATAATGAAGTTCCTTTCCTTATCATAACACAAATTCACTTCATCGTCCACAAACTCGCATCACTGATCGGGGAAAAAAAAAAAAAGACACGCGAATTATGAAACTGAAGCAAAACGCGAGATGAATATGATCAACGACACGATGAGAGATTTTGGAGCACGAAGAACACAGTGATGAGTAGTAGAAAGGGACTAACAGATAGAAAAAGAAAAAGAACCTCAAATTGAATAGGAATAGGAGTCTCCGATCGAATCAATCACCGCTAGGTAGTGTTTTCACAGGCCTAACTGCGAGGTGTAAAGAAGGATTAGCAAAAAAGAATTCTTAAAACGCACCGTTTCATCGAATCTGTTAATTTGGTGGGCTGAAGGAAAACTTCAATTAAGCCCGCACCACTGCCAGCAAAATTGTCAATTTGATTATAGTTTGTGCGGACCAAACTATGATTTAGAAAAAAGAGTGTAATTAATTTTCATCTTTAAATCAATATTTG
The DNA here is from genome assembly GCF_033153095.1 of Gastrolobium bilobum. Lineage (NCBI taxonomy): Eukaryota > Viridiplantae > Streptophyta > Magnoliopsida > Fabales > Fabaceae > Gastrolobium > Gastrolobium bilobum. Next base: position 41,862 of record NW_026898725.1, read on the forward strand.
ACAAGCAATACTTTGTTGGAAAATAAAAAATAATTGCTCTCATATTTGAGTTAGAGCTGTTAATGGTTTGGGTCTTGGGAGTTGTATTTGCAAGAAATTCTATATCACTCTCAGCCGTTGTTCAGACTTGAGAGTATTACTTTTCTTTTTTAACCACCTTTTTTTTCTTGTTTTTATTTATTATATCAAGATTACAAAATAATGCTTAAGATTTATTTTTCCAATAATTACAAATATATAATATGTAAATGTTAAAGAGTGTCCTTAAGTATAGGTTAATAATTAAAAAATAAAATGTATTAGACAAATAGAAAAAAAAATTATATATCATATATGTGATAGGTTATTCTACTTATTTTTTTTATTTTTTATTTTGCTTACCTTACCTACTAATCTCTTCTCTTGAGATTATGATTCAATGATATTAAAGATGAGCAGGTAAAATAGGTAAGAAAAAAAGATAAGTAGAACATTAGATATTACAAAATTTATTAAATATTTTTTTAATTTTTTAGGACACCTATTATCGGAAAGCCTTTAGGGGACGTTTCGAAGAAGATATATTTTTTTTACTGGGCGAAAAAGATTTTCGGGAATATGGTGAGAATTTTTTTTTCTCGGATAAGTTACGAAAAGGTGTTTGGTAGGCCAAAATTTTTCCAGAAAGTTTGGTTTATTTTATTGAAGCTATGTTTGGTTGATTGTAAAATATTGATGGAAATCTGAACCAAAATGACAAAATTACTTATTTTACACATCTGCTAATATATTGTATAAGGGCATTTTTGTCTCAAAATATGAAAATACATTTTCCAGTTGGTGGGAAAAAAATAATACCACAGGTGGAATGGGATAATTTTTTTCCCATGTGTAAAAAATGAGAATAATGGGGAAAAACTATCCAGAATAATTTTACTATTACTCATACCAAACATGGCAAAAAAAAATTCTCAACCCCATTTGACAAGATTTTCCCCAAAATACCGGTACCAAACACACCTAGGCCTTTGTGTAAAAAACTTAATATCTAAGCAATTATTCAAGTTAATAAGTATTTAAAGGTATTCTTTAGATATCATCAATAGTTAATTGTTCTGAAATCATTATTATAATTTTTTAAAGGGATTAATTATTTTAATTAAAACTGGTGATAAAAAACAGTTACACAATAAAAATATGAGAGGTTTTTTTTAATTTAAATATTAAATAAAAAATTATTTTAACTAAAAATCAGTCTTTTAAAATAATAAATATTCTTTTCATTTAAAAAAAAACAATAAACAAAAACTGGGACAGAAAAGTAAAATCAAAAGTACAGCACTGCACACGAATAAAAATTCCGAGTCAAACTTGCCCTAAACTGGTCGCTCGTTAACGGCACAATCGTTAAGTCAAAGGCACGAAGAAATGGGCACTCGGGAAGATGACGAAGACGAAATAAACCCCTTCACAATGTTCCTAACCGACGACGACGAAGAGGCGCCAAACGGCTTCGCTAAAATACACGAGGGTGCACCGAAGCAAGAGCTGCTGCAGAAGCACCTCCTCCGTTCGATTCAATCAACGGTGGTGATTCGCCAGCTGCCTTCCGAGGGTCTCTCCTTCCAGCTCTGGCCCGCCGCCACCGCTCTCGTATCCCTCCTCGATCAACACCGCATCGACCCTACCAACAGCCCCCTCTCCGTCACCCTCTCCGCCGCGCGCGACGACGGTCCCCTGAGGATCCTCGAGCTCGGCTCCGGCACCGGCATCGTCGGAATCGTCGCCGCCGTCACTCTCGGTGGCAATGTAACCCTCACGGACCTTCCTCACGTGGTTCCGAATCTCAGATTCAACGCGGACGCGAACGCGGGAATTGTGGGGTCCACCGGTGGGGCCGTGACCGTTGCGCCGCTGAGGTGGGGCCACGTTGATGACGTGGAGGCTATTGGGCGGGAGTTCGATCTTATTCTGGCATCGGATGTAGTGTATCACGACCACCTTTACGAGCCCTTGCTCGAAACGCTGCGTTTAATGTTGCTGGGAAGCGGTGAGGAAAGAGAGAGGAAGAAGATGGTGTTTGTGATGGCTCACATGAGAAGGTGGAAAAAGGAGTCGGCGTTCTTCAAGAAGGCGAAGAAGCACTTCGACGTCGACGTTTTGCATACTCACAGTCCTTGCAATGGGGCTAGAGTTGGTGTTGTTGCTTATCGTTTTGTTGGGAAGGGTTAGGTTTCAATATACTGTTTTACAAGTGAAGTGACAATTACAATTTCAAGTTACGTTTGCTTGGTTTCCTTTTGAACTCCAAAGACTCTAATCGAGATTTCGAGGACATCACTATCTAATGCTGAATTTTAGTCCAGTGTTTTTGTTTATTTTCTATACTAAGCATGCTGAAACTTGCTAAACTTAGGTTGAAATGTGTGTAACAAAGCAGTCTATAAGCGGAAACCTTACCCAAAAAAAATGGAAAATAAACAATATAAAAAGCGGCTATTTGACCATTTGAGGGTGATACTATGAATCACCACCATCTCCACACATCAACATCATCACTACCATTATGCCATTGTTATCGCCGTCGCCACCACTACTATTACCACCGCCATCTTCACCAACTACCACTATCATCGCCGTAGCCACTGTCATCATCATCACCATTACCATGCCATCACCGTAGCCACCGCGATCACCACCACCACTACCACCATCACCGTTACCGCCACTACCACACCGCCGCCGCCGCCACAACTATGATAGGTTCCTTTTAGCAAAAAGGATAAGCTTAGGAAAACTAAAACGTAAAATAGAGATTTGGCAATTTTGATGCTCTTTCCATTAACTCAAACTTCTTAAATAGAAATTACATAATAATTGTCAGTGCCTAACTACTCTAAGTGGAAGACAATTGCTCAATGTGGAAAATAACTGAAAGAAATACAATTTAAAATAAACAACTGCCTAAAGGAAATGTTGTCTAACTCCTAATAACTATTACTGCTCAACTGCAATATGGTTTGTATCATTCCATTCCCCTTCAAAAGAACCGTGTCCCCAAGGTTCTCGAGCTCTTCATCGAGAAGTGTCTTTCAATCCAGTGGGTATGATTGTTCATCCAGGAGCAGGAAGGAGGATGGGTTTTGGCATCTGTGTCAGCGCGTGAAGCGATCATCACAGTTGAAACACAATCCCTAGACATGATGTGTTTTCATTTCTTCAGCAGACAAGCGGCGAACACCAGAAGGTAGGTTCGACGCAAGAGAAGGATTGTCGGGGGTAGGTGAAGGTAATGCAGTGGTGGGTGCTTTGTATGGAAGGTCAGATAGCTTATCTTCTTGAAGTTTGGCATGTCCTTGGGCTTCAATTATGTTGGTTGGTTTGAGAGCTTGAACTTCACGCCGAATACGAGGTTTAAGGCCAAAAATGAATTTAAGAAGGAGAAATTCTGGTGGTAAATGCGAGGTACGGTTGGCGAGGGATTGATAGTGGGCAATGTAGTGGGAAACAGTGGCGGTCTGGGTCAGTTTGGCAAGTGAACCCATATGATCAATGTAAGGGGAATCACCGTAGCGTGTTTCAAAGGTATAAATGAAGTGCTCCCAAGAGTGGAAAGGATAGTTAGTGTGCATCCATTGGAACTATGCCAGTGCAGGGCCATCCATGTGGAAAGAAGCAATCTGTAGTCGTTGAGGGGGAGGGGTGTGATGAAACTCAAAGAACTGTGTAGCTTTCAAATCCATCCCGATGGGTCATGACCATCGAACCTTAGGAAATCAAGTTTGAAGGGTTTGGGTTGGACGACATGGGAATAGTGAGTAGGATCAGGTGGCGGGGGAGGGGGAAGAGGAGTGGTCGAGTTGAGTTGGTCCAATCGTCCCATGATGGTGGTAAGGGCAGTCTGGATATCATTGAGATGATGGGTAGTCTCAATGGATTTTTGGTTGAGCTCGGTGATTTGTTGAGCAGATTTAGTGGAAGTGTCACAGAGTTGGGTTATTTGGGAGAGGGCTTGCTTTAAGTTGTCGAACAATTTTTGAATTTGGGTGTTGTGGTGTTCTTGTGTTTCTTCGAATTTGCAGAATCTTTCACCTTCAACCATGGGAAGATGAGTTGCTCAACAAAAGCACCAAATGATAGGTTCATTTTAGCAAAAAGGATAAGCTTAGGAAAACTAAAACGTAAAATAGAAATTTGGCAATTTTTGATGCTCTTTCCATTAACTCAAACTTCTTAAATAGAAATTACATAATAACTGTCACTGCCTAACTGCTCTAAGTGGAAGACAACTGCTCAATGTGGGAAATAACTGAAAGAAATACAATTTAAAATAAATAACTGCCTAAAGGAAATGATGTCTAACTCTTAATAACTATTACTGCTCAATTGCAATATGGTTTGTATCAAACCACCACAACCACCGCAATCACCATTGTCGCAGCTAATGTCGTCACCACCACAACCACCGCCACCATCATTGTCGCAGCTAATGTCGTCACCACCATCATCACCATCAGAGGCGGACCTACACTTGTGCCACAATGTGCAAGTACAGACACAAATCTTTGAAAAAAGAAGAAGAGTAAAGTATCTGTTGGGACCTCAACGAAAATTACGGGGCCCAATTTAATCCCTTAAAAAAATTGACTTATGATCCCTCTGAATTCTAAAATAGACTCAGTTGGTCAAAATCATGATCTCTCTGAAATTCAAAGAAGAGCCATGTTAGTCCCTCAAAAGGACTAACATGAGTCTATTTTGAATTTTAAAGGGATCACGAGTCATTTTTTTTCTAAGGGATTAAATTGGGTCGTGTAATATTTGTTGAGTACCCAAAAGTTTCAAAGGGACCACTTATTTATATTCTAGGTGGTTAAGTTGTCAGCCGGCTAGGTGACGTAACCCATTGTAGCCCTCCAACCAAGGTCATGGGGTTGTGTCCTATAATCCTTGGTCACCATCACCACACCCATGATCACCACCTCTGAGATTTTAGCTCTGGATTGTCTTCCACCTTCTCAACCGCCATTAGGGCCTTAAAATAAGCTTGCATAGTGGCAGGAAATGACATCTATCATTATCATTCTGTACATTGCTAAAATTATCGTTCAGAGCATTCACTCATCTCCAAGTGTTCACATGCATCCCTAATTTGCACTATTAAAGTGTTGGTTGCAGATATTGTGTCATGTTAGTTCCTTCATTCTCAGTAACCAACCGAAGAATGAGTCAAGATATGGTCCACTATCTTTAGCAATAGTCACCATACACTTCCCTACTTTTTCAACAACGTTTAGCAACAACCCATTTTGTGTACATGCCATTATTAATTGATCCTTTGATGGTAAAGTTCCATATAAGCTGTGGCTTTAGAATTTTGGGTTCCCTAAACTCACTTTTCAATTATTACTATATAACATATGTGCTTAAGAGCTAGAGCTTGGATACATATTATTCCAAGCATCAATTAATTAAATTAAAGATACTTGAGTCTACTAATTTTCCTAATACTAATTAATTGTTCAACCTAAATCACATTTAGGCCTAATTATTAAATGAACCCAAACTTGCTTCATATAATATTCATCTTCTTAATTGTATCTAATCATTATTTTTGAGTTTTATTAAACATATCTAACATAAACTATAACATCTTATTAATTATAATCTTAATCTAATAATTTTATCTCTCATAATATAATTAAATAAGTATTTAATATAATTAGACACCTAATTAATTTCTTTTTCATATTTTACTAATGAGGGTTATTATACATACCATGTCTTTCTATATGAAGCTTTGAAACCATACGCATGGGTGATCCTCTCCTGAACCAGTGCAATTGAGACTGATGTCTCCTCTTTTGACATTAAGACAAATGATAATACTATTAAACACAAAAGAATAACAAAATAATCCAATATTAATGTATTGTGATTCACACCTTGCAGTTCCCGCATTAATAGATTGCTTACCTTCAAGAGCTAATTTTTGACGAATTTTTTGATGTAGTTCGCTAACTGTTGAGTTGCGCATGATGCGTGTTGTTCTTTTCTCGCCTTCAAAAAATATACAACATCGACCTTCCATTTTCCTACCATTATATTATAAAACAACACGAACAGAATCAGAATGTGAACTCATTCTTAACATATTAACACAAAACACAAAACAGAGTATGCATAAGCAACTGAGATTGTATCAAAGAGTAAGAGTTTATGATGTAGAAGAGTTGTGATGAATGTGGAGATGATAGGTGTTTAAATAAGGAAGAAGTATGTCAATCACGCCCAAAAAAGACAGAACAAGGGTGTGAATGACACTTAAATTAGGCTGGATAACCAAGGCATTCACGCTTGCATGGGGCGTGACTAATAACACCTAATTTGGGCATGAATTACGTGACATTCACGCCTATTTTGGGCGTGAGTGAGTGCTACAGACCTGTAATTAGTTTCAAAACAACAATATATCTGTAATTATTTATTAAAATAGCAATATTTTAATTTTTTTTGCCAAAATAACAAGCTAATTGAAAGATAACAATATTGTACACATGTTAGAATGAAATTAGTAGCAATGGAAAACAAACATACTTAGAGAGAAATCCAAGATTGATCTCAAACGCAACGAACCCAAACTGAGTGAGGATAAGTGTCCAGAGTGCTTGTACTAGGGCAAAAATAAGGGCACTTGGGGGGGGGGGGAGTGGAGCGCACATGAAAATATTGTAAAATTTCAAATATAGAGGCAAATTGTTAGGAAATTAATTAGGGGGAAACATAGAGTTGAGAGCAGAAAGAGAATTGGAGAAGAGGAGAGAAAAATTCTGAAAATTTGAATTCTTAATTCTTGAACCAATCGGTAGGGGTGGGCATGGATCAAACCAAACTGATTTTTTTACATAACCAAACCGAACTGGATTGAATTGGTTCAGTTCAAAGAACTGAACTTTTTTATTTACTCAAACTGGTTCGATTTAGTTTGGAACCAGTTCGGTTTGGTTTTGACACCGGTTCGGAAAGAACTGATTCTATTTCTGAACTGGTTTCTCAGAACTGAATTTTTGAAATCATGAACCATAAACCATAGAAAATGAAGGTCATGGCGGTTGACTTGAACGGCGAAACCTGTATACATATTGAGCTCCATTCCAGAGTCTTCAATGTCTCCGCTTGGAGCGAGTTCGACTCGGTCGAGTTGGAGAATATGGAGTAGAGACTGGATTTGAACCACACTATTGGAGCTTTCTTCATGGAAATCAAGACATTGCTATTGAGTTGCATCGATGAGTCACCGCCGAGTTTCCGAGTCTACCTACCTTTATGGATTGGGTTTTCGACCTTGTTCTATTGGTCCGTAGTGATAATGAATATTAATGAATTTAATTTTAATGTATTCTCTGTACAAAAAAAATTATATTATTTTAATAATATCAAATAAGTTTTAGATTTTATACTAAATAAAGAATGCTCAGATTTATTACACCCTTTATTTATTAATTGTTAGTTCTTTTAGGATCCGCTAAGTAATGATCCGAACAAAGATTTATTGAAATGGTCGTCCACGAAACAGTAAACAAGGAATGCAGCTTTTACGGGTTCGATTCAGTTCGAACCATTTTATAAATGGTTCTGAATCAGTTCATAACTGATTTAATTTGAAAAATTAAAACCAATTTAGGTTGATGAACTGGTTTGAAAAAACCAGTTTTTTTGGGTTCAATTTGGTGCAGTTCTCAATTTAGTTCATATGTTTTGGATATTTTGCACACCCTTACCAATCGGATACATATATAGAGTTTAAGAGATAAAATCCAATGAGATAAATCCTAATGTGATCCTAATTACTACGCTTACATTCAGAAGATAAACAGAATGTTATCCTAATCCTATTCTTATATTCAAAAATATAATAAGAAGATAACTAAGTGATAATCCTATTTAAAAGATAACTAATAAATGACAGATAATTGGGCTGAAGTCTTAACCGTCACAAAGTCTCTGTAATAATCTGGGGCAGTCTTAATTTTCTTGGGCCTGGTGGATTGTAGTTCCTTAGTATTGGGCTGGCCCGTTGACAGATGATGTGTGCGCAGGTTGCACGCAACACAGAGACTCCATCTTGCCTCCGTGTAGAAGTCCCTCTTCTGGTCCTTATAAATGAAAAAGACAATAGTTTACCATAAAACTTTTTCATGTAACTCACGTAAAATTCTTTTCATTATCATTTTTTTTACCCTCTTTCTCTTTCTCATAATCAATGGCCAACTGTCAATTATGTGAGTTATGTGACTATCACCTAATGTGAGAAAAACATAACTCAATGGTAAAGTACTTATCTTGGGGAAAGATTCCAATTGTTTCTAAAAAACATAGTAAAAAAAGGAGGGAAAAACCACTCCCTTTCAATGCTCAATTCCACTCCCTTTCAGTGCTCAAAATAAATAAGTGTCCAAAAAAACAAAATTACAAACCAATATTTACATCACAAGAAAATAAAAGAAAAACATATCACGCCTACAAACATATCACGCCATGGGTAAAGGAATGCTCACAACCACAATTGGTATCTCTTCGACACTGATGGGCCTTATATTGAGAGAGTTAGTTAGTTAGTTAGGGAAGGGGAGTGTGTGGAGTGAGATATACATGTATTGAGTGGATACTGGGGAATTTGGGGATTCTTAGAGCCAAGGATTGTTGGTTCTAAGGGTGAGCTTGGGAAGGGTCTTTTAGTGTCTGTGTTATGTTTCTATTTTAGTGTCCATTGGTGTTTGTAAGAGGCTCTGCCTTCATTGTTTGACAGCAATAAACTGTAAATTTTGAGTTCCATCAGACACCCATTTTCAGAATGGTTTCCTCAAAGGAGACCCTTTGACCGTAGCTTTCATACTTTGAGAATCTCTGAAACAGACAAAGTGCACTAGAGTTTTCCCATTAGGATAGACTGCAAAAACACTAGTCCCTATTTTCTTATTGCATAAAGAACACATGTTATCACTGGTAATCTTCACAACTGCTTTTCTCTTATCGTAGAGTTCATCTTTCACCTGTGCAAAGCAAATTGAGTCAAGATACATTTTCAGACAAGGTAACAAAACTGAAGCATCTGAATATGCACGAGCATGTGGCTCTCTGTCTCTCACATTGCATTAACTCAGTACGTGAGGAAGAAAGTAATAAGAAGTAATGATAGTGTACAATAATCTATTCAGAAGCAAGAAATGAACAAATTTCCACTATAACCCCAAAGGCCAAACCTTCCAATTCCCCATAACAATATTAAACAAAACCTTGATTTCTGATGTTTGCTTACCTGAAGGTTCTCACTCTGTCTCAAGCTCTTGATCACTGAGCAATTACGAAACATTTCACTAGATTTTCTCAGAAGGGGTCCAAGAAATAGAAGCAAGTTCTGCAGTTAACATTAATTTTTTTACTAAATTGAGGAAACTAAATAACGTCTGACAAAATATAAAAACTTCTAACAGAACAAACTCCAGTAAGAGCAAAAGTTGGACCAATAAAAATAGGTGTTGAATCTAGCTATGGAACAACAACATAAAAATCAGCAGAATGATCAAAATATGGAAAAGCATATGCCCTCAACAAGCCAAATCTACTGTATTTACGCATTAAATCTGGCTTCCATGAAATATTGAGACAATTTCACCCCGTTCTTTTCCTAAAATAAAGAAAGAAAATGGGGCTATTTGAAATTTATCTACTCAGTTATACCTGTAGTTTAGTTTCTTTTGGTAAAAGTTTAAGGGCCTGGGCTCCATTGATTCTATCCCACCTGCGGCTCAACAAATCAAGGACCTCATCAAGCATGATAGAAGTACCTCCTTCCTCAGTAAATTCATCCCCATCAGTATCACTCCTGCCACTGTCAGTGCTACTCAAACTAGATTTTGTGTCCTCTGCAACCTCTATTGAAGCAATTTTCTTTGATCCTCGGCTTCTAGTTTTTAATAATGTTTTTGAACTTACCTTTGAAATGGTTGTAATCTGGGGGGATAATAGATTTTTAATTCTCTTTTCATAGCTCTTGGTTGTCCCCCGTGGATTCAAATAGATTTGCAGAAGCATTAGGTATATGTTGCTGGGAGATTTTACAGAAGGCTTATGCATAGACTCATACACCCGATCACAATAAGACAAAGCCAGTTCTGGAACATGTAGCTACAAATGAAAAGGACATTCATTTATTCCCAAAATTTTTACAGGCAAAACTATGATTTATATAACATAATGTGCATGAAGCAATTAAACTTAGAGGGAGTTAGGGTTATCAGAAAATGACTACACCGTTGTTATGATATTTATTTGATATACCTTATGAACATATAAAGATAATGCTAGTTCATGTTGGTTCATTTTTCCCAACAATATTGCATGCTCTTCATATAAAGCATCTAATGGAAGACGTTTCAGCAGAGCCTCCGGATTGTATCCTGATATACTCTCCAAGGCAGACAATAATTTTTTCCTTTTGGGGGAATAAATTTTTTCATCCCATTTCTGTTGAGAGCTTAAATCAGCATGCCAATCAAGTACTTCGGAAAGATAGATGTGTACCTACATTACAGAACACAACAGCATGTCATACAGATTTTTCTTATATCATTAATCATATATCAATCATGACCATAAAGCAGCTAAAAGAAAAAGTAGAACTGCTTCAGTACTTAGAGCTATTGAATCAGATGTCAGAGGTCCTCACCATTTCATTTTGCAAATTTATAGATATGGCATCCTCATTCATTGCAAGCATCAGCTCCAAGTACGTGGATTGCATGCTTGGAGCATGTTGCTTCAAATATGAGTTTACCATATCTGCTGGAATATTTCCAGACAGAAAGAGCTCAATAGTTTGGCTTGGGCAGCTTTCAAGAACAAGCATTGAGAACTCTAGAACAAGTATGGGGTCTGTTTCACACAGCGGCTGCATCAGAAACCCACCAAATCAGAAAACTTTGTATCAACTAACAATAATCCATGCTTAATGGAAACAAATAACAACTTTAAGGAGGATTTGAAGTCTGGAGAAAATTTTAATCCATGCATAATGGAAAATGAATAAATACTTTTAAGTAATCCCTAAGTGACTACACAAAAAACGTTTTCCAGCACAACTATATATGTCAGGAGGAAAATTACAAAATCAGCCAATAAACTTAAGAAAGTCCTCTAAAATAACTCTTGTCAGTTGTCACCATATCACATCTAAAGAATAAATAATGTTTAATGACAAAGTTCCACCTGATCAATACTAACAAACAAAGCAAAGAAGCAGCCGGGTCCTTTAAGCCACACTAAATACATCAACAATCGCAGTGCACTTAATATATCATCACAAATTATATAATGTCACATATTCAGACACTATTGCTTCCAAAGCACTACGTAAAATCAGTTATTCTATTAAGCAAGCAAATATTTATGTCAAATATTTATCAACCAAATAGAAAATTTACCTTGAGATACTCAATGATGGTCTCAGGTTTGAACCTATGTGTAATCTCTGACTGGCTAGACTTTAACTCTTCCACCAATTTATGAACAACTTCAAGAGCTTCCCGGTGCATTGAGTTGCACTTGTAAAGTTCTACTAAAGCAACATGATAGCTGCCTTCTTGAAGTATCTTTTCACATATTTTTAAATCACAGTAGTTATAACCTCTCAGTAATTCTTCAGCCACTGAAGATTGTCCAGTAAGCAGCAATGCTTGGAGTAGAGCAGTATCCAATATTGAAGCCATCTCCCGAGCTCCTGAACCAATAGGTATACTACCACTCCCCTGACACCAATAATTTATCAAATTATAACTTTCAATAACAACTGTGGTAAATAATTATTAGTACATTGCTTTAGTATTTCAAAAGGGATTAAGGACATTGTTGAAACTATAGAAATTTATTTAGGAAAGGAGACGAGAAATGGAGAAAAACAAGACTCTCAATTATATTCTATAAAATTAATGTGTATAATGATTTGATAAGATGTAATACAAAAGATTAAGTACTAGCCCTTATTTAGGTTAATATTAGACTCTGATCATAAGGGTTCATCTCATAAATATAGCTGTTTTTTATGGCCGGCTCGCTACGCCTGACGCCAACCCTCCTCCTTTAACTATTTGTGTCTCATGTGTAACGTGTGTCAATTAGTTTAATTAATAATAAAAGAGACTTTATGGTAATTGACGTTTCGCATTAATGGTAATTGACGTTTTGACGTTTTGCATTATGGTAACGTTTTGCATTAATGGTAATTGACGTTTTGACGTTTCGCATTAATGGGAAGTTACAGGGAGTTATTTGAAACTCCGTAACTGGTGACATGGTTCAGTTATATAAAGAGAAAAATGGTGAGTCTCTGATGATGATTATCTCTCAGAATTCTCTCCTTCATGGTCTGCCCATAAAAGTTGTATCAGATCCCTGTCATAGACGATACAAGGAAAGCAGAGGGTAAAGACTCTGAGAAACAATTTTCCATCATAAAAGATCTTCCGCAATTATGGACAAAGGTATGTTTGTGTGAAACTCATGAATTCTAAAGATCCTATGTCATGTTCTTGACTGATTACTGTTGAACATGAATCATGAATTACTGATTAAATTGCTTACATGTGGTATCAGGGCATGTGTTTAAGAATTTGTGTTTTTCCATAAATAATTATGAATGAATTTCTGATTCATGAAGAGTTAGGGTTTTGGATAAAGCATCATGAAAAGAGAAACTGATCGATAAAGCATTTTTTGAAATCAATATCAAATGCTTTTTGTTAACCGTGCATCATGAAAAGAATTTGTACTGGCTAAAGAAATATTCAAAGTTGTTGTCGTAGGTCTCCTTGAATGTTCTCGGTTTTCGTGTTTCTTAATGGATGAAAATTTGCATTCGGTTTTAATGCCATTCGATTTTGATTTGAATTGAGTTTGAAAAGCATTTTCAATTGTTTTGAATGGATTATGTTAACCGTGCATAATGGAGAACAAAGGTACTGTGTGAATTTTATTTTTATTTTTTAACGTAAATTTTTCTCGGTTTTCGTGACAAAGCCATTTATTTGTATTGATGGCTTTTCAATGTAAACAATTACGCCATTCAATTTTGGGATGCCATACGTCGGTTTTCCAATTCACTGTTTAGAAACTTATATTGATTTGAATGGCTTTTCGGTAAATGTGCATCACTGTTTCATGAATTTGCTTCTCGGTTTCATAAATTATTGGAGAAACTGATATTGATTTGGTGAAGGTTCCAGTAGCCATTTAATGCCATTTGTTTTTTTTTTTTTCATGCCATTCGATTTAATGGATAAAGCTACTGTATGATTATGTAATATTTACGATTTTAAATTGAATGATTATGTGATGTGGAGAAACTGATATTGATTTGGACTGAAGGTTCCAGTAGCCATTTAATGCCATTTTTTTTTTTTTTTTTCATGCCATTCGATTTAATGGGTAAAGCTACTGTATGATTATGTAATATTTACGATTTTAAATTGAATGATTATGTGATGTGGCTGGATTAAATTGAATGTGAAAATTTAATCCTATTATTGTTTATGAAATTTTTTAGTTTTGGAATTAATTATGATAGATTTGTTAGTCACCAAAGTGGCCAAATCTTGAAGAGTTATTTTAATTCCAAATATTATGAATTTTATTTCAATTACCATGACTGTGATGCTGTGAATAGTATGATAATTATTCATGTTGTGGTATATTGAAGTTCATTATTATAGGACAGTTAGGGATCAACCCAAAGGTTGATTATTTGTTTTATAAAATGAACATGGATGTTGGTATTGTTGGCATATTTCCTCACATTTGGACATCCAAAGATGACAAATATTTATGATAGGGGTATGCATCATTGCCAAATTATGTGAAATTTATATAGCATCATTATAGTTAATGTTGTATGTTAATGGATCCCCAAAGGCGAACATTGATATGCATTGAAGTTAGTATAGTTGAATCTGTGAAGTATGTTAGTATGTGACATGTATGATTCAAAGCATTAATATTTAAATATTATTCCTTGTAGTACCTGTTGCCACACATTCCATGTTCTTAACTGTTGCAGTTTTTAATGGGCTGAACTTCTCTGAATGGAAAGAGCAAATCAATTTTTACCTTGGGGTAATGGATATGGATTTGGCTCTAAGAGAAGAGGAACCTAGTGCTATTACTCCTGAAAGCACTGAGGATGAAAGGAACCATTTTAAGAACCGGGAAAGATCCAACAGATTAAGTTTGATGTACATGAAAATGAGCATAGCAAGCAACATTAAGTCAGCTCTTCCACAAACTGAAAGTGCCATCGAAATGATGAAACTTGTGGAAGAGCGCTCCCAAACCGCTGATAAGTCTCTTGCTGGGACACTTATGAGTACACTGACCACCATGAAGTTTGATGGTTCGCGTACTATGCATGAGCATGTTATTGAAATGACAAGCATTGCGGCAAAATTGAAAGCATTGGGAATGGCTGTGGATGAGAACTTCCTGGTGCAGTTCGTATTGAACTCATTACCGTCTGAGTATGGTCCTTTCCAAATGAACTATAATACCATGAAAGACAAATGGAATGTGCATGAATTGCACAGTATGTTAGTTCAGGAAGAAACCAGAATTAAGAATCAGGGAGCTCATTCTGTCAATTATGTAAAGCATCAAGGAGCTGAAAAGAATAAAGGTAAGAAGCATGAGAAGAAAGGAGGAAGAGGAGGACCCCTTAAAGTGAATGAGGCCTCTTCTTCTAAAATCCACAAGGCCAAATGAAAAGTTTGTCTTTATGGGCAATAGAGTGAAAGTTCCGGTGGAAGCTGTTGGGACTTATCGTTTAATTCTCGACAGTGGATATCATTTGGACTTATGTGAAACTTTGCATGTCCCTAGTATATCTAGGAATTTAGTTTCAATTTCCAAACTTGATGTTGCTGGGTACTCTTTTAAATTTGGTAGTGGTAGTTTCAGTTTGTACAAACACAATCATTTGATTGGTAATGGTACTTTATGTGATGGATTATATAAATTATGTCTTGATAATCTTTATGCTGAAACACTTATGACTCTGCATCATAATGTTGGTACTAAATGTACCTTAATTAACGAATGTTCCGCTTACTTGTGGCACAAACGTTTGGGACATATTTCCAAAGAAAGGATGCAAAGATTGGTGAAGAATGAAATCCTTCCGGATTTAGATTTTACTGATTTGAATGTTTGTGTGGATTGTATTAAAGGAAAACAAACAAAACACACAAAGAAAGGAGCCACAAGAAGCACTCAGCTTCTTGAAATTATACACACTGATGTATGTGGTCCGTTTGATGTTAATGCCTTCAATAAAGAAAAATATTTTATCACTTTCATTGATGATTATTCACGTTATGGTTATGTCTATTTGTTGTATGATAAGTCTCAAGCTGCAAATGCTTTGGAGATTTATATTAATGAAGTTGAAAGGCAATTAGACAGAAAGGTGAAGATTGTCAGGTCTGATAGGGGTGGTGAATATTATGGAAAGTATGATGAAAGTGGACAACATCCGGGTCCATTTGCTAAATTTCTGGAAAAGAGTGGTATTTGTGCTCAATACACAATGCCCGGTACACCGCAACAGAATGGTGTATCAGAAAGGCGTAATAGGACCTTACTGGATATGGTTAGGAGTATGTTAAGTAATTCTTCTTTACCTGTTTCATTGTGGACTTATGCTCTAAAAACTGCCATGTACGTATTGAATAGGGTTCCTAGTAAGTCAGTTCCAAAGACTCCTTTTGAACTTTGGACTGGAAGGAAACCTAGTATAAGACACCTGCATGTTTGGGGTTGTCAGGCAGAGATTAGATACTACAATCCGCAAGAAAAGAAACTGGATGCAAGGACAATCAGTGGTTATTTCATTGGTTATCCAGAAAAATCGAAAGGGTATAGATTTTACTGTCCTTATCATACTACAAGGATTATTGAATCTGGAAATGCAAGGTTCATTGAGAATGGTGAAGTTAGTGGGAGTGAAACACCACGTAAAGTGGATATTCATGAAGTGAGAGTACAAGTTCCATTACCTTGTAGCTCTAGTAAAGTTATTGTTCCTTATGCTATTGAACCAATCAATAATAATGAAGGACAAGTTAATGATCCCACTACTCATGAAGAGATCATTGTTGATGAACCGAATGAACCCATAGTAGAAGAACCACAACAAATAGCATTAAGAAGATCTCAAAGAGAAAGGAGACCTGCTATTTCTAATGATTATGTGGTATATCTACAAGAGTCTGAATTTGACATGGGTATTCAGGATGATCCAGTAACGTTTTCACAAGCCATGAATGGAGAAAATGGTGATAAATGGTTAGATGCTATGAAAGATGAGTTGAAATCTATGGAACAGAATAAGGTCTGGGATCTTGTTGAGTTACCAGAAGGGTGTAAGAGAGTTGGTTGTAAATGGGTCTTTAAGACCAAACGTGACTCTCATGGTAACTTGGAACGTTACAAGGCCAGACTAGTTTCAAAAGGATTCACTCAGAAAGATGGCATTGACTATAAAGAAACTTTTTCACCAGTCTCAAAGAAGGATTCTTTAAGAATTATTATGGCATTGGTGGCTCATTATGATCTAGAGTTACACCAAATGGATGTGAAAAATGCCTTTC
>NW_026898726.1:0-7500 GCF_033153095.1 Gastrolobium bilobum
ATTGCCTGGTTGTTTTATCTCCAGCCCAATCTGAATCTGTATACCCTTCTATGATTTCTTTTCATGTTTGGCAAATAGAATACCTTTACCAGGAGACCCTTTTAGATACCTTAAAATACGGAATACTGCTTTCAAGTGTTCTTCGCTCGGTGAATGCATGAACCTACTTACTACACTGACAGCATATGCAATGTCTGGTCTTGTGTGGGAGAGATAAATTAGCCTTCCTACCAATCTTTGATACAAACCTATGTCAGCTTCAGTCTGACCTGGATATATGCCGAGCTTATGGTTCATTTCCATGGGTGTGTCTGCAGGTTTACAAGCTAACATTCCTGTTTCTGCCAAGAGATCTAAGATATACTTTTTTTGAGACAATACAATTCCTAGTTGTGATCTAGCAACTTCAATTCCCAGAAAGTATTTCAGTTGTCCCAATTTCTTCATTTCAAACTCAGTAGCTAATTTTTGTTCAAGGGATTTCATCTCTTCTTCATCATCTCCAGTGAGTACCATATCATCAACATACACTATAAGGATAGATATTTTCCCTTCTTTTTTCTTGAAGAATAGTGTATGATCTGCATTACTTTGGGTATATCCAAACTTCTTCATTGCGAGTGACAGTCTACCAAACCATGCTCTTGGTGATTGCTTGAGTCCGTACAGTGCTTTCCTCAATTTGCAGACTTTATTTGTGTTTGAAGATGAGAGCTTTACTCCTGGTGGTATGTCCATATACACCTCTTCCTCCAAGTCTCCATTTAAAAATGCATTTTTTACATCAAATTGCTTCAGGGGCCAATCTCTATTTGCTGCCAGAGAGATCAGAATCCGAATTGTGTTTAGTTTGGCCACCGGAGCAAAAGTTTCTTGGTAGTCCACACCATATTTTTGAGTGTACCCCTTTGCTACTAGTCTAGCTTTATATCTGTCGATGCTCCCATCAGCTTTCAGCTTCACATTAAATACCCATTTACAGCCAACTGTCTTCTTTCCTTTGGGCAGCAAAGTTAATTCCCAAGTAGAGTTATTCTGAAGTGCAACCATTTCTGTATTTATGGCTTCTTTCCACTTGGAATCATCCAAGGCTTCCTGCACACTATTTGGAATGCATACACTGGATAATTGATTAGTAGCAAGTATACATGGTTCGGCTGAATTATGAGTGGAGATGTAGTTGCTAATTGGATATTTTGTTTTTATTTTTGGGTCAGCTTCATACTGATGCTTTGGTATTCCTTTGGTGGATCTAAGAGACCTCCTTACTTGCATGTGAGGTATAAGAGGTGAAGTAGAGTCAAGAGGAGATAAATTAGAGGGATTAGTGTGTACCTCGAAATTGTCTTCTGGTTGCCTTTCAGGGAAGTCCACAGGGGAGATTTCGGGTATGTGAGTTAAGCAAGGTGTATCACTTGGAGAGGGTGCTTCATGTTCGGCTTGGACAGCTGCATCTTCAGATTCAAGGACTGTATTTTCTGCTGTATTTTCAGATTCAAAAACTGCATGTTGTTGCTCAGATTCAGGGACTGCATTCATGGTTGAGTTGGTTGGAGCCAAAGGTGCAACTTGTGTTGATAGCCATATGTCTTCTTCTCCAAGTAAAGGTGTAGATGTCTCCCCCGGAGAAGAAGGAATAGGTACTCCCCCTGAATAAAAGGGTTCTGACTCGTGGAAGGAGGCCTCCATTGTGACAAACATTTTGTGAGCAATTGGGTCAAAGCACCTATATCCTTTCTGAGTGGTGGAATAGCCAACAAAGATACACTTACGGGCACAAGGGTCTAGCTTGGTACGCAAGGGTTGTGGAACATGAACATAAGTGACACAACCAAAAATACGAGGTTCCATATTAGACAAATGAGGGATAGGGAAAAAAGAGGCAAGAGTTTGGAGAGGGGTTTTAAATTTGAGGACACTGGATGGTGTTCGGTTTATTAAGTATGCAGCAGAAGTGATGGCTTCGCCCCAATAACGGGTAGGGACGTTCATCTGAAATAGAGAGGCACGAACTACCTCTAACAAGTGACGATTTTTCCGTTCGGCCAAACCATTTTGTTGGGGTGTGTAGGGGCAGGAGGTCTGGTGCTTTATACCTTTTGATAATAAGAAAGTAGTGAAAGCACGATTAACATATTCGGTTCCGTTGTCAGATTGAAGAGTAAGAAGAGAAGATGAAAATTGGTTTTGGACCATAGCATGAAAGTGTTGGAAAGCAGAAAACACTTCATTTTTTTGTTTAAGCAAGGTGATCCAAACCATACGTGTACATTCGTCTATAAAAGAGACATAGTAATAAGATTTAGAAAATGAGGGAATTTTTGCAGGACCCCAAACATCAGAGTGCACAACTTGAAAAGGGATAGAACTTTTATTCATGCTTGGGGAAAAGGGAATTCTATGGCTCTTGGCCAATTCACAAACAGAGCATTTAAACTCAGAAATGGAAAGACTTGAAAATAAACTAGGAAACAAATGCTTAAGATAACCGAAGGAAGGATGTCCAAGGCGCCGGTGCCACAACCAAATTGCTTGCTTTTCTTTGTCCAGCGTAGAGGTATGAGCAGCAAGAACAGCCGAAGCACCATTATTGTGTGATACATCCAGAAAATAAAGTTTTCCTTGCCTAACACCATAACCAAGAATCTCCTTGGAGTGGTTTCCCTGAAAGAGACAGTAATCAGGATAAAAAATTACATGACAATTCAAGGCAGTGGTTAATTTACTAACCGAAAGCAAGTTGCATTCAAGATTAGGTACAATAAGAACATGATCAAGGATTAACATAGGGGATAATTGGATAGAGCCTTGACCAGTAATAACAGAGGTGCCACCATTGGCGGTTGAAACATGTGATTTGTCACAGGGAAAAACAGAGGTAAGGGAAGAGGGATTACGAACCATGTGATCTGATGCACCAGTATCAATTATCCAAGTTGAATTCTGAGAAAGTGTAGAGGAAGCAAAGGACTTACCTAGAATCCCTTCATAAACAGTATTAGCAAGAGGGGGGGAAGAAGAGTCACCGGCTGCAGTGGTGCCCAAGGTACGGTTGAGAACCTTTCGACGGGGACGCTTGGTAAAGTCCCACCAATCCGGGTAACCAATGATCTCGTAGCATTTGATTTTTGTGTGCCCCACGTCACCGCAATGAGAGCATTGAAGGGAGCTGGATCTGGACAAGTCTCTTCGAGGTCTGGAGGATGTTGACCCAGAGGGAGGACGCGGCGAGTGGGCAACCAACGCAGCTGAATCCAAGGACGCAGAGGGCCGACCCACGGTGATACGTTGCTGAGCTTCACGCCTAACATAAGCGTATGTTCGTTCAAGATCCAACTTGGGGTCCTTGCGAAGGATTTCTCCACGGACAGATTCGAACTCAGCATCCAACCCACTCAGAAATATATGGACGCGAAGCCTGGCCATGGATGAATGCAGGTGGAGAACATCAGCCACAGAGCCCGCCTGAGTAGTCGTACGGTGGTCGATTTCTTGAAAAATTGACAGCAAGTCATTGTAGTAGATGGACAAGGACCGCCCATTTTGTTTAGTGTTGAAAGACCTCTGGTTAAGATCAAACAAGCACGTTTCATCCGAACCATCATAGAAGGTTCGAAGAGCAGCATCCCAAATTTCGTGAGCAGTCTCCAGGCGAAGAAATCGTTGCATCAGCGAGGGGGACATGGATTCAATGAGCCAGCTCTTCACCCTCTGGTTTTCAGTGAGCCAGGCTCCATAGGTGGGATCTGCGACGGGTGGTTTGAGAGTGTCACCGGTCAAGAAACCCACTTTGTTGCGAGCACCGATGTGCATTTCCATGAGTTGTGACCATAGGGGATAGTTGGTGTCATCCAGGACCACCGTGATAGGGAAGGAAGTATTGTCTTGGTGGATGACAATATTGGACGGAGGATTGGCAGATGTAGGCGACGGGTGGGGGGGTGGTTGGTGGACGGCGTTAGTGTCTGTATCATTTTCAAAATTAGGGATCTCCATCGGGAAGAGGAGAGGATAATTGGAAAAAAAAAGGATATGGGTTTGGGTCGGTTTCGGGTAAAGAGAGATACGGGTATGGCACCTAAAACAAAAAATAACAAAATGGGTCTAGTACGGGTACGGATACGGGTGGGTAAAAAAAATTGGAGTTAAACACTTCCCAGGATCAGAACGAACCTGATACCATGTCAAAACATCAATACTAACATACAAAGAGTCAGAGATAGTGAGATACTGAAATACTTGTATATTCATTCACACTTTCTTCTCCAATTTGGAGTTACATTTATACAGCTATGACATCCTAAAAATATGGAGCTACCCACAATATCTTCAACAACTTTCTACTAAATCAAATCAGAGGATTCTATCTAATCTTATACAAACAGTAATTCAAATATTTATAACATATTCTATTTTTAACACGTATATATAAGAGATAATTTTATCTCTTAAAATAAAAAAATATTAATATCAAATTTTAATAATTTAAATGCATTTTTATCAATAGAAGTAGCTTTTTAACGGATGCAATGAAAAAAGAAAATTAGCAAATTATTTAATCATGTAATACGAGTGAAACCCACAGAATCTATGATATATGGTTTATATACAGTTTATTTAAGTTGGGTGACGAAAGGGAATACAGTGATTGACATACATGCATGTCACACTTGTCACATTGAAAAATATAACTGTACTATGATACAATAGAAATTTTCAGGGTACATAATATAATTTGATCATTGCGAGAGAAATTGAACTAGAACAGAGAGTTAGTCTGATCTTTTAATTAAAGTTTTCAACCTTCTTTATAGAGTGATGACATGAACTTCTCGTGTGCCCTTAATATAGTGGCATTTAATTATATTGGTGGATTTAAGTGGCTTTTGTCATATATACTTTTTGTGGGATATTTGTTTGTTGTCTATGTTATGTAAATCTAGCTAAAACCTTGTGTTTGTCTATCAGTTAATGGCTGTTGAGGAAGCCTAAGAACTCTGTGCTGATGTCACTTGAATTGTATGTCTGCGGGATGATGTGCAAGTGCGAAAAATGCGAATCATTTTATCTAAAAACTTAAACTGTTAAGTGAAAGCTTATCTAACAAAAAATGCGAATCATTTTTATAGTTTTCTAACATGTTTCTTCGTACAAGAGTCCATTAAAATGGTGAATAATGCATAATATTTAATTATTTTTAAATAGAATGAGGGGCAACGAGGGAACTTGTGATCTCGTGAGACTCTATTATTATGATAAATAATTATTTCATCTAAAAACTTAAATTGTTAAGTGAATGCTTTTTTTAATAACTTTTATATTTTTCTAACACCGTCAATTTTATTTTTTGAATGAAAATTATTTAAATGATTTCAAATTCATAAATAAAGTGAAATAGATGGGATAAATATATTCAAGGGACGATATGAACACATCACGAATGCAAATACAGATTGACAAGAATACGAAATATTCATATCGCATTTGGGTCATGTTAAAAATTGTTATCCATGCATCATAAAAAAACAGAAAGATTAGTTCAATTGTGGTGTTAGATAAGCAAATCATATTATTATTATTATTATTATTATTATTATTATTATTTTGAATTTTCATCACTGTATCTTTAAGTACTTATCAGTGATTGGTAACTGTTGCATCTTTTAAGTGATTTACTAATAGGGGCAGATTATATTTACAAACTTTTTTGTTTACAAACTCTTACAAACTACACTATTTTCTCCCGGGAGAACACTAGTTTTACTATGTTTAATGTTCTTCCGGAAGAAGATAGTGTAATTTGTAAAAATTTATCAAAAAAGATTGTAAACGGATCCTTCCCCTTACTAATATTGGCTGGTTTTTCTTGGCCATGCAGAATGTAAATAGGCTTGGTTTGATGTTATTTATACAATCAATATCACTAAGATATTCTGATTCATGTTTCGCCAATGGAAGATATATTCGTGTTTCAATATCCTCATGCCCATTATATTGTCTTTCTTGTAGAACTAAGTTTGGTATGCTTCAGTGTTCACGGTATCCTGTGCTGCTGTCATCAACTCTGTAAAGCTAGAAAGCATAAAGGAAAACGACTTCAATGATCTTGAAGGCAGAGAGTTTTATGACTTACATACCAATGTTAGAAAAGCAAAGCTACCATTATAACCATCTCAAACTATTGTTAGGTCCTCAAAGCTGTTCATACATACCATTGTGACATCTGTTAAATAATGTTCTAGCTTTACTCTTGTAAAATACAAAAAAGGCTAATCACGTTCTCAAGTTCATAACTCAATACTCTGCAATAGTTGCAGCAATGAGTGATATACATGTCAGGGTTAATTCAAAACTCCTTTTGACTCTCCTACAATATTTTGATATTGCTCATTGCAATTAGAAATACAACAAAGATTAAAAAAGAGAATGAATCAGAATTTTAATGGAAAACATTTTCGAGTTCAGGAAATCTGTCTCAGCCATACATACTAGAAATCTTCCTCCATGTGAGAAACCAAAATTGCTACCAACTTTATGCAAACACTGAAGTTCCAGTTAAGGCTCAGTCCTCTCTACACCCTCTCTAACTATCAGAGTGCGACCACAAAATTCCTGCAAGAAAGACCAAACTAAGTAACAAACAGAAAAAAATGAAGTAACATTGTAAGATAGTTGAAGCAGAGTTTACTGTTCCATGGAGAGAGATTGCTGCATCACGTTGTGCCTTTGATTGAAAGGAGAGAAACGCAAAGACTCGGTTTTTCCCTAGTTTATGATCATACATCACTCTAGCACTAGCCACATTACCAAATCTGCTAAAAAGATTTCTCAGCTCTTCAAGTCTAACAGTCCTAGCAAGATTGCCAACATACAGTTTATGAGGGGCTTCATAGTATATAACTTTCCTAGGATTAGAGTTCATTTTCTCAGGATTCCTCCTTCCAGGATTCATCTCAACTGAAAATCTAACCCGCATATCACGACCGCCAACATCCTTCACTCAAAATAAGAAAATGGAAAGAAAATTTTCAGATCAAACATCCAGGGTACAATAGAATCTAATACAAGTAAGGAGACAGTTTCACAATACTGACTGATCCATCCAATGCAGCAGCTGCATTTCTTGCTGAGTTTATAGATCCCATTTTAACATAACCACATCCTCTACTTTCACCAGTCTCAGCATTCCGGCAAATCTACAGCAAAGCGAGTAAAAGTGTAAAACATGACAGAGACAAGACCTTAAGATCATTCCATGCTCTCAAACATCATACTCAGCTATCATTTCTGAATTGCTGATCCAGAATTCAGATTACAAAGATTAAAAAATTCAACGTTATGGCAAATTTTCCCAAATTGAACTAGCTAAACTTGACAACGAAAAGCTTATAACTTTGGATTATACAAAGAAATCCATGAAAACCCAAAATAACAATGAATAAGAAAATCAAACAAACAAGAGAAATCAAAACAATAAATAAATGAAACAAATGGAACAAG
>NW_026898726.1:12500-59273 GCF_033153095.1 Gastrolobium bilobum
GGGATCAAAATGTATCATAAGCCTAAACACTTGTTTTCTTAAAATCATTCCAAATTTGTGGTTATTCACTAAAGTTTAAGAATTAGTTGCTAGGCTAGAGAACTCTTCACTTACTGATTAATTATAGTACCCTGATCCAATTGGATTTCTTTTTCCAATAAAGTTATACACATTTGCAAGACCCAATAACAAAGTGGTACCTCTTTTCTACCATTAACAACTTTAGAGTTTATGACTGCAAGTTCAACTCCATCAATTTATATTGCTAATCTATACAGAGCCAATGACTAAAAGCCTAAGAACCACCTTTTTGTTTTGTTCTTTCTTTTTTGGGGGGAAGGGGGGATGGCAAGTTGATTACAAATCACCTAATTAGATAAGCATAACAATTGGTCAAATTCGTAGGAAGCTAGTAAGTTAAGCAAACTATACAACAAAAGCAACTACCACGAGGTCACTGGTTCTAACACAGTTATGCATAGTGCAATTGAAAATAGATACCACCAGAAATGCAAAGAAACATCAACATACGTACTTAAAAATAATGGAAGAAGATATTATCTAAATAAAAGCTCACCAGGGTCACGAAGCTCATCAGGATCAGCCAATGAATGTCCTCTAAATCTATACGTCTCACATTCGACTAAAGTTGGTCCTTCTCCTCTTCTAGCCCTTCCAATTGCCTCCTTTGCGACCTCTCTGACCTTCAAAACGTCCATCCCATCCACATGAACTCCAGGCATTCCAAATGCTGGCCCTTTCTTCCATATCTGAGGATCTGAAGTTGCCCTGAGATGTGACATCCCAATAGCCCACAAATTGTTTTCCACCACAAACACAATTGGCAATTTCCACAAAGCTGCCATGTTTAGGCATTCAAAGAACTGCCCATTATTACAAGTCCCATCTCCAAAAAATGCCAGTGTCACTTGATCAGCATCTGCCTCATTCAATACCTCTCTTCTGTACTTACTAGAAAATGCTGCCCCAGTGGCCACTGGAATTCCTTCACCGATGAATGCAAACCCGCCAAGCACATTGTGCTCTTTTGAAAACATATGCATTGAACCGCCCTGACCTCGGCAGCATCCCGTCGCCTTCCCAAAGAGTTCACTCATCACAGCCCGAGAGGGGACCCCCTTACTCAGTGCATGAACATGGTCTCTATAGGTGCTCACTACATAATCTTCTTTCTTCAGAAGCTTGATGAATCCAGTTGACACAGCTTCTTGGCCATTGTACAAGTGAACAAAACCAAACATTTTCCCCCTATAATACATCTCAGCACACTTATCTTCAAAGGACCTCCCCAATACCATGTCTTCATAGAGCTCCAACCCTTCCTCTTTAGTAATAAGCTGCACGCACAAATCCAGATAAAAACTATAGCCTCAAAGAACATATTCCTAAACAAAAATTGCAAACTCAGATAGCACAAGACAAACTTTTTTCAATAACCTGAATTTCTAAAGCCAATTGGAACCCATAAAATCTATATCACCAGAGTAAACAATAACTCAGATAATAAGAAAAAAAAATTGACATTTGAATCATGCAGCTTATAAACCCAACTGGGTTCAATTCCAATGAGGTAAATTGAGTAGAAAGTTCAGTTTTTTAAGAAACCCATCACAGAGAATCAATAGCTATTCACAGAAAGCATAGATTTTTCATACGAAAAGGAACAAAGAAGGATTAAGGGTTACCAGATTGGAGGTTGGGTTGAGAAGAACAGCAACAACAGGGGATGATGATGAACGTCGTTGAGCGAGAGGCTTAGTTAAAGCATTGAAGCGAAGAAGCTTTTGAGTGGATCCAAGGAAAGAGGAAGAGGGGTTGGCTCTGGAGAGATCAAAGGAGAAAGAGAGAGGCTTTTCATTGGATCTGGGTGTATTGGAACTGATAGAAAGAGGAGGGTGTGCAAACTTGGTTGCAGTGAAAGACATTATTCTCGTTGCAACCAAAAAAAAAAAAACAAAAAGAAACTTAGTGTGTTTAATGTTATATTGTGAAGTGAGACATAAAAGTAAGAAGAACTTAAAATGGGGTGTTATATAAGTAGACAGAAACAAGACAATTAAGGGGACGGAGGAAACGAGGGAGTGTAACTTGGAGATTATCGTCTTCGACTTTGGGTGGATTTTGCTGTGACTGTGGCCATATCATTTGATACAAACCAACAAATAATTAAGAGGAGAGAAGACGGTGCCACCAAAATCCAACCAACTTTTCCTACATTAACATTCACATATTTAAACCATTATATATATATATATATATATATTAATATATATATATATATATAATATATATATATATATATATATATATATATGAGGAATATTCTCACTACCAAAATTTTCCACTACTAACTTACTATCTATCTAATCATCATTGGATTAATATTTTTTCTCTTTTTAAAAACTTTTTAGCATTCTTTCTCTTTTATCCAATGGTAAATAGAAAGGTAGTGAGTTGGTAGTAGAAAATTTTGGTAGTGAGAATCTATGTAGCACCGATACCGACACGAGACACTCCGACACGTTAATTCGAAAAAATGCGAGATTTCGACACGTTAGGACACGTTTTGATATTAAATATTATTTTTAATTTATGTAATGTATATTATATTTAATACTCAATAATTTAACAAAAAAATAAAATTAAACTTATAATACCCATCAATTTTCAAAGAAACATAAAATATCCCAAATATTTATATTAAACTCAATAAAATAGTAATCGTAATCCAACGAATCAAATAATTGGAACTAAAAACGCAACGCAACACAACCTTTGAACTTTGTTTTGAGTCTCTACAACGCATGTCGGAGAGTGTCGGAGTGTCGGACATGACACGTCAAAGCTTTTGAAGTGTCGGTGCTTCATAGGTGAGAATATCCTCCCTTATATATATATATATATATATATATATATATATATATATATATATATATATATATATATATAGGGAGGATATAGTTACTATCTCTTTTTTCTTACTACATCTTACTACTAAATCTTAACCGTTAATTTTCATCAATCTAACGATTGTAATTTATTGGGTCATACTTATTAATTAATTATTAATTTTCATTAAATTATAATCGTTAGATTGACGAAAATCAACAGTTAAAATTTAGTAATAAGAAGTAATAACTATAACCTCCCCATATATATGTGTGTGTGTATATATATATATATATATATATATATATATATATATATATATATATAGATATAGGTAGGATCCTTTGACACCGGTGTCAAATCTCAAATTTGACACCTCATCTCAGAGTCGTTAAATCAAAAAAGATCAATGGTGTCACATGCTTAAAAATCAGAGTCGTTGATCTTTTTTGATCTAACGGCTCTGAGATGAGTTGTCAAATTTGATATTTGACACCGGTGTCAAAGGATCCTACCTCATATATATATATATATATATATATATATATATGAAATTTGATTTTCTCATGTTGCATGAGAATTGAATTATCATGTTGTGACTCAACTAGTGGTGAACCCCACATTTATTAAAAATGAAAAAGAAAAGAAAAGTTTTGCATGCAAAACGAAGGATCACAACATGAGAATTGAATTCTCATGCAACATGAAAAAATGTTTTTCCATATATATATAGGATTTATTTTTTCTGCAGTTGCTGCAGATAAATTATCTGCAGTAAGCCCAATACGACATCGTTTTGGGGCAGAAATTATGGTGTTTTTGTAATTTTAATTTATTTCAGGGTTATAATAGTCCTTATATTTATAATTTTTTAAGATTTCAATACCAAAACGACGTTGTTTTGGGAATAAATGCAGATAACTTATCTGTATTAACTGCAGAAATATTTTTTTCCATATATATATATATATATATATATAATGAATAAGGGGAAAATGTGTATCATTTTAAAGGATGTAAAGTTATGTCATTTTAAGTGAGACAAAGAGATAGATAAAGGAGGAGAGAGAGTGGATAAAAAAATATAAAGGTGTGGGTCCTACCTCCTTGTGAGAGTGAAATGATATAAGTTGTGTCAATTAAAAGGACAAATATTTTTCCCATTGAATAAACTAGCCATTCTTGTCTAAAGATACATTTTCGATTAATTTTAGTTTTTTTTAACACCATAATAGTTTTATCAGAGATCCAAAAAGTAACATCAAATTCATCTAATTTAATGTTACAAAAAGTTCAAGCGACACCTTAAATTCTTTTTTAAACTGACTTAATTTTACAAATTTTCAAAGGACCATGGTGTATATTTGAAAAGTTAAAATGATAGGTTGGTGATAAATATAAATTACAAAAAGGCCATGATTCTTACACTTGCACAATATGCATTCCGACAAGGGGAACAAGCAAAAAAAAAAAAGTTGAGTATAATTGATTTCTTATGCAACACTATAGTATCTTTTGTCATTTTGTCAAGTAGGAAAGGACTTGGATATTTGTGTATAAATTCTCTTATTATTACATCACGCCTCCAAACAATGTGGAGCAAATTTGAAGCAAGCTAGTTATTCTTGGGTTAGGGTATGGATCTTGCTCTGTGTGAGATGGTTATATTTCACAAGGGCTAAGTAATGAGTACACTTAAAAGTTGACTGCTTGGTTTTGCTACAACAATATTTATTGGAGATTCCAATGGGTTGGTGTGAATGATGTGTTTGTGAAAATAAGGATTGAGACTTTGGCTATGATAGAATTTCAAATTGAAGAACATCACAGTTGAATGGAATGATCATGTGAGCCTCGTTACCTGCCGACATGTCACTGCATGTGGATAAGTTCCAAGTCCTTTTCATCCCCTCAAATGTGTCCCTCCTCAATAAATTTTTATGAGTATCATTTATATCTATAAATTTATTAACAAATGGGTCCATAGCTCAGTGGTAGAGCATTTGACTGCAGATCAAGAGGTCACCGGTTCGAACCCGGTTGGGCCCTCTCTTATTTTTATATTTACGTTTTTTGCATTCAATAACTATAACGTAAAGATAAAAAAAAAGTTTTTTTTTTTTTGGCATTCAATAATTACGAATGTATAGACAAAAAAAGGTAAGTTAAAAAGAATATTTTTCCTATGTTGTTTAATTTTATCTTTTATTTTTGGGTAAACAAAAGGCCTAAGACATTAAATAAATAAAGTACACAAAAAGAAACCTAACTATTGCAACTCAAACACGAGGTTTCTCAAAACACAGATCACCAAGCAACAATAATTGGATGTCAAGAGAGGTTCCTACCATACAAGATAGCCTTCCTACCCCTCATAGTTTAATATGAAATTCGTCAGTGAATCTGCACACGAGTTATCTTCCTCAGAGTATTCTTGAAAATCACAGACCAGTTTTTATCAATTCATGTCTTTATGTGAGAAATCAAATGATTCTCACTAACTGCTGCATCATTTCTAGTGAGCACAGTGATCACACTTGTTGAATTACTTTCAATAATGATGTTACGGTGTCCAGCATTTCAAGCCATCTCCAACCCTCTAAGGACTCGCCATAATTCTGCTTTGAATGAAGTACATCTTCCTAATTTATACGCAAAGCCACCAAGCACTCATCAAGAATGACACCCCCCACAAGCAGCTGCACCAAGATTACCATTCGCAGCCCTATCCGTGTTAACCTTGACAGCACCCGAATTCAGAAACTGCCAAGATATGTCCGCTACCATTCTTCCATCAGAAGCCAGATTTATATATTTGTTTTTTGTTTGGAGCCTCTTTCACATTCTTTGCAAGATTTTGGATTAGTGCAACTTCAAATTTTGTTTTTTATTTTCACTAGTTTAGTGCAACTTCAAATTTAATTTCCAACAAAATATAACTTGTATAAAATCGTAGACACTAATCATGACTTATAAAACTGATTTAACTTTTTATTATTTTTTAAAATCATATGCATATAACACGACTTAATAACTTTAATGATAGAAATCGTAAATGATAATCACATCTTACATTGATCATCACCAAACCAATAATAATTAAAAGCACTACTGAAGCAATTTGTTGTCTATAACAGTGTTTAGAAACTTGGCCTGACTATCGATTCAACCGAGGTCAGGGATCATGGGTTCTCAATCGAGGAGTTATTCGGTCACTTTGCTGACCCGATTTTATACATTAAAAAATATTAATATATATCATATATGAAAAATTCAAACCACCAATCGTTAAAGATTCAAAATTTACTTAACATAATTCAACTAATTACATTCACAAGTCAACATTATACAAGTTAATGAAAATATCAAACTATCAAAGTATAAAATACATATTTCAATGGAGTTAATGAAAAGTTATATCATCTAACTCAAGCCCTCCTTGTCCTTCTCACGTACCTACAACAGCATGTGAAAAGAAATCTCTTACACAAAGAGAATGGCAAAGGAGAAGTGGTGGCACGATAAATTAACAGTGGTGAGAGAAGAACCAACAAGACAGAGGAGAGGGAGATAGAAGACCGAAAAGAATAGGAGGAACCACCATAATGGGTGAGGAGATCACCGGATCAGGAAGACTAGGTCTGGAAGAGAAAATCACAGGAGAAGAAGAAGATGAACGATTCAGATTTCAGATCTAGTTCTAGATCTAGGCAGCAACAAATTTTTGTTTTTTTGTTTTTACACCAAACGATGTCTTTTCTTGTGTAGATATTTTTTTTTAAAAAAATATAGTGATTCCCTCTGACCCGTGAGTCAGGGTTCAACTGGAGATTTCGAAGGTTAAAGGAGTCAACATGCATATAGGGTCTAACTGCTGACCCTAATCCTCATAGAGAAGGGGTCAGTGACCCGACGGGGTCGGTCCCAGGACGGGACGAGATTTTGAAACACTAGTCTATAACCACGGTTTTCATTATAATTCAAGCCACATGCAATTCATAATTAACTTCTTTTTTTCATAAAGATTTTGTCGATATGTGCCGCAACTTACAAGTTGTGAACTTAACATATAACTTGTCTTGTATAATGACGAAAAAAATATATTACCAACTTGTGTCTCATACATATAATCTCATATAAGTAATATTTTTTTAAAAAAAAAAAAACTTGTATATAAGTCATAAGTGCTACGTACAACTTTCCTAAAATGTTGATAAAAACAAGCCTGACTCATTGTTACAAAGGTTTTAAAAACTATATTACAGCAAAAAAAAAAAAAACCAATAAAAAACACCACACAAGTTAAAAAGACTTATAAAGGGCAATGTTAAATATAAAACAACACAAAATATACTTTCTTCACAATATTTCATCGTTTACTAGTACTATTCACTTTCCAGTGAAAATATTATGTATGACTAAGAAGAGTGTTTGAGAACGTTTTATTTTTGTAAGTAAAACTCAGATACAATCATCAGCCTATGAACATATAAATTGGTACATTTACCCCAACATTAAAAGAATTGCATAATGCGGGTAAGAAAAAGGGATAAAGCTTTTGTTCGGAAACAAAATAAGAGACAAAAAATGGATGGAAAGGGCTAAAAAGGAGAGAGAAAGAAAGAAAAGAGGCATAATATCTCATCACATTATTTGAATATCCTAAACTCACTAAAATGGCTTTTCTATTTTACACAAATTAAAACCTAATATAGATACAACAGTTATTAACATGAACGTAGATTAAGATACAAAAGAATAATAATGGATTGAGAAATACATCAAATATCGTAGCTATACAGAAAACCTAAGAGGGAAGATATCTGCTGTTAGCCTTTACAGTTGTTAGTGCTTAATCTCTCTGCCTTCAGTGTTCTCTTTGTTCTTATATAACAGTTAGTCACAACTTATTTTTCTTCTCCTTGCCTGCAGTTAAGTTTCCTGTGTGTCAGAATTCAACACTATTAAAGACAACCATAACATATATTAAAAAACATTACTCACCAAATATACTTGATTTTAAAGGAAATCGTATTGATGAACCCTTAACTCTCAGCTCCCGGTTTTGCTTGTTTCTACTATGTTTTTCTGTAACTGCAGAACTATTGCTACTTTCCCCAGCCACAAACTCTGTCACTTTACTTACCTTCTCATGGTACACAGCAGGTGGGGCAAGCCTCAACTGAGGCAAGTTATCTATTTGCAGAAATCTCTGATTTTTCTGCAAGCTGTTCAAGATCTCAAACTGCAGAAGCAAGACCAATATTAAATGTCAGGAAAGTCGGGACAAGGCCGTTAAATTGAAAAGATGACATAGAGGTTTGTTTATATTATTTACCCGGGATATCTGTTGCTGTCCGTATACATTCTCTGACAAATCACTGTCATGTGGATGAATAGTACTTCCATGAGGGTATTGGCGTCTTGATGAGAATTTATTGATCAAGCCATTCTCTGCAATGACTGATTTGTTTCTAAACTGCTGGCGTTTCTGGTTAGGCATACATACAGGGCATCCAGATGAAGATCCTTTGCTTGATGACTCATTTTCCAAAACTTCACATTGGAGATGAATTGCATGGCCACAGTTGAAAATTCGAATTCCAGAGCTAACATAGTTCTTTGTAAGGAGGCTATTACAAATACAGCAGACTAGACTCCTGGGAGCATATCCATGAGAGGCCCCTTTCTTGAGTAAACTCATGGTATAAAACGTATCATCCTCTATCAAGGATTTGGCAGCATCCTAAGTGCAGAAGGAGCAGCAAGAGAAGAGAATCAGGACAAAACACAAAACCCCTTGAAAATAAAAGGAAGAAATTCAAATTATCTGTTACTGTAAGATTTTGAAAGAAGAGACTGTAATTTGTCCATGAAAAACCTTGATACTCATTCTTTTTGAAAATGCCACTAAGTTTACATATATCTAGAGTTAACAAGATGAATGTAAGAAATAAAATCCCCCAATCCACTATTTTATTTGTGGCATTCTTCAGACCTGTACAATATAAAACTCATATAAAAGTGCAAGTTTACAACAATATCTTAACTCCCAAAGAATTGCCAACAAATACATAAGAATATATAGTATAAAAATTTAGATTTGAACACATCTTGTCATGTTTCTTCCAGCAGATTCAGACAAGATTCTATTTAAAGAATCAATTGGTCAATTTTAACTGGAAATGTATGAAGAATAATATGCTTTGTAAAGCTTGATTAGAAAATCAAATTTAAAATATTAAAAAATAAAATTAACAAGTTAACCTTACCAGAATTCTTCTTTCAAAGCCATATGTTCCCAGCATACCCAATATAGTAAGTTTAAAGTCTCCGAATTCTTGACTACCATTATCAGAC
This sequence comes from Gastrolobium bilobum, assembly GCF_033153095.1. Lineage (NCBI taxonomy): Eukaryota > Viridiplantae > Streptophyta > Magnoliopsida > Fabales > Fabaceae > Gastrolobium > Gastrolobium bilobum. The sequence goes on from NW_026898726.1 coordinate 21,771, forward strand.
AGGAGTTTGGACATGATAGTTGGAAGGTGAACAAAACCTATCATTCCTTCGACAATCTCTTTAATGAACTGGGATAGCAATTTTCTCAAAATATGACCATTTCGGGACTTAGACATTTTCCAACTGCTTTTATTGGTGTCTTTGTCCAATTGTGAATCTGCTGATCCAGATAGCATTCCAAGATATTTTTTTCTTTCATATGCTCTCTTTTCAACGTATGAATCCATCAATGGGTCACAAAACCTGAATGAAAATCAAAGGGTAGTTACTATTGAAAGAGCTCCCAACTGTCAGGGACTAAAATTTAGAAAAGCTTGTTGTTCAGACATTTGGTTCATTGATTATTATATTCAAACTTCATAGAATTCTGTAAGTCACTTTCGTCTCCATTAAATTATACTTCCAAGTTCACTATTACAAATAGTTGGAACTCCATAGTCCAAAAGTCTTTTTGTTTTCCCCTTTTTACATGAAAAGTCACAGCTTTACTTTCGCCAAAATAATTATAAAATCACTGCTATTCTTTTCTTTTATTTTGGGAAAAACCACTAGGTGTCCGGACAACCTCTGCTTGGGTGTAGAATCAGTACTATACTCTAAAATGCAAGAAATGAGGTCTAAAAAAAAAAACCGTCATTTCATTGCTAGACCACATTCATGTGAAAATAATAAATTTCAATTTCACCTTACCCTCTATATTGAGATTAAAAGTCACTTAAAGTGATTAGTGATTATTCAGAGCAACAGAAAAATCATCCCTGTAAATTATCTAAATATTACCCGTTATCTTGAATACCTCAATGTTACTGATACCATTTCATTTCTGTACATTAAAAATGCCATACAACGGCCATGTAAGTTATGATGGTACAAGACACTTCAATTGGACATGTTTCCAGCACTGCTCAGTGCCAACCAATGCCCTTAGGATCCAGTGCTAGATGAAGAGTGTACCCTAGACTACATCAATCAGGAATACCTTGGAACCATGACTTCATCCCCTCAAACCAATAACTTGACCTTTTTTACTTAAGGTTCCTGCTTTCTAATTTTCACAGGACAACAAACAGCAACTTGAACCTGTATCTTCCTTATAATCTTAGCATGGATATTATGAATTATATACCATACAAGAACATTTGTAACATCATGATTATTAGGAGAAAAAAGTTCATGTAAATAAGCTACAAATAAATCAATAAATAAAACACATGAAAGGAAATGTATGCTGATATTAAACTTACGAGTCAAGTAATTTAAACCAATGTGCCTCTGACTCCTCAGGATTTAGACGACGGGTGTTCCGCTGACACAGACCAATACAGGCATGCAATAAATTGTGTATGTCATTCACCTATTGGATAAGTAACCACTAAAAATATTAGGTTACTTAATACATCAAACACACAAGCACACCCATCAAAGCATACTTGCATCTTAAGAGCTTCATTAAAATGATACAATTCCAGGAACAGATATACAAACCTCCTTTGTTCTTAAAACGGTGTTGAATACTTCCATATGGGAAGAACCACCTGAGCAATGGTTTGAAACTACAGCTTCCACAGCAGCATCAAGCTCAACAAACTTATCATTCAGATTAGAAAGTGTAAGTAAAAGAGCACTACCAACATCACCAACCCTTTCTAATAAGAATGCAGCAGCATCTATAATGCCATATTTTTGGCACAAGCGTAAACAATGTTCCACGCGATAGTTATCACACATTTCCAGAAACTTGAGAACTGAACCACCTTCGTACTGGCATAATAACTGCAAAATAAAAACATGAAAAAATAAAACTAAAAATTTATTGCTACAACTACAGCAACAAATTCCTTGACTAAAAACTTAATTTTACCAGAAGTGAGAGCAAAAAGAAGCCTAAATACATAAAAAATATATGTGAAATAAGGTCTCTATATCCAACCCCAATCCTCAGGGGACAAGAATATTTAAGATTGTGTTTGATGCATATTGAGGGACAAGACAAACAGAACCTAGCAGCACAAGTGGTTGAGTCATAGATCAATCTTTTTTGTTAGCTATTTGATGACCAATGAATGGGACTCATAATTTGTGATATTCATGGATAGAATAATGCAAAATTTATTATAATACCTTTTGTATTATGCATTGTTTTGCATGCAACAGGGGTGGGATAATGAAGGGGTAGGGGTTATTGGTCTTTTTCTCATTTGTGTTGTGGACTGGACTTTGTAACCTAATTTAGTGGATAACAAAAATTTAGATACCGGTGTTGTCCCTTGAATTGCTGTTTGTCCAACATAATTTGAACAATCAAAGAAAGCACAATTTTTTTACTGTGTTATCTCTTATTTTTTTTAGCAAATGAAATGCACCCTAAAAGAGATATAAAGCAGTAAACACATAAACTGGCGCATGATACATCCCAAGAACACATAAAAACACTAAGCCTTAACAATCAAGTTACTTCTAGATGGCAAAAAGAATAAAATTAAAAATCAAATTAATCTTGTCCAAGAAAAAAAATTGGTACAAAAACTCACCTCTACATAAAGCTCAATAATATCATCAGGTACGTGAATAGGATTTTCACGCATGTACTTAGGGAAATTAGATATATTCTCTAAGTAATCACTGACTCCATGTGGGTGATCCTTAACCTGCTTTCCATTAGGGGGATTCATAATATCATCTTTTCTCAAATTAGATAAGTCTAGGGTGCCAAATAAGTGAAGCTCAACGAGCGTCTTTAAATAAAGGAAAAGACTTTTTGGATGAGAGTGAAGTTCAGTGATTATATGGGAACTTTCATCACTGAAATGAGTGATAACCATATGGAATGCACCTTCCCTACAAGCAATTAGAAAGGAGTAAATCTATTTAGGTCACACAGATTGCAATTAAGAAACCATAAATGCTGTATAACCCGCCAAAAGAATCCAACTTTAGTAAAGCTAATAAGGAGGATTACCTGCTTAGTTCAACCAACTCAGGAATTCGAGATATGACTGCTGATCGAATAGCAGCATGGTCATTGTCAGTCAACTGTGAGAATGCTTTGTTGATAAAGGAGAAGGCATGAACAGGCTCATCTACATCTTTCCTATAACTATCCAATGCAGACACATACTCATGTCTGATTGTATGAATCAATCCACAAACCTAAAACCCAACAAAAGAGCAGGTAAAATCACTTAACCAGATAAAAGTCAATATTTAGTACTACTATGGTTCTGATGACAGTATCATAAAAATGGACAATGTACCTACCTGATGATATTTGGCTCTCTCACATAGGTCTAGCACAAATGACGCATCCCAGTCTGACTCAGGCAGTACTTTCAGAAGTGCAAGCACTTGCTTCTCTCTATTTTTTGGAGTTGAACTATGAACAGAAACATTAGTTGAAAAGTAACTATCCGATGTCAAATATTCCAATATTTGACACAGCACATCCTTTGAAACTCTAGCTCTTTGGAGAGCAACATAATATGCAATGAACTCAAACAGATAACCTATGTCCTTTGAAGGCCACTCTTTTATCAACCCACCATCACCACTATTTGAGGTTGTATCTGTTGGAAAAACATTCATATCAATTATTTGAACGAGAACATCTACTGTATTCTGAACCAAGGCACTTTGAGTTTCAGTATCATTATTATTTTCTTTTTTTGCTTCCACAATAGATTTATTGGCTGAATTCAGCAAGGATGAGCAGGCATTTGAAATTTCATCTTCCACAAAAGCGCATCTGAGGACATCTAATGTAGCTTCAGTGTCTAACTCTAAGAGATGATATAGATTCAGGTAGGGTCGTCTGGGCACAAAGTCTGAAACTGTCTGTGATTTCAGAGTATTAGAATCCTCTAACAAAAACTCTACAAGTTCTTTTCTAAGAGATGGCAAGCGTTGAGGAGGAATAGTTCCCCGACCTACAATTATATGCAACAGATGGATCATCTTTAAGTACTATTATTGCAATATTTTAAAGTGGAAAATAAAATAAAATAAAGTTAAAAGAACATGAAAAAAATTACCTGGTGGAAAGGCAAAACCTGTAAAGCAGTATTTGAGATAAACCAGCATTCTATACCTGTTAAAAGGAGATGCAAATAAGAAAAAATACAGATTTAACCATTTACAATTTTCACTGAGAAGAAATGCAGTGAATAAACTGCTGTCGGTTTACTTGTACAAACTTGAGAGAATGCCATTGAATAATTGTAACCCATCTCCAATTCAATTTCTTATTTGAAAAAATGTCTAAAATTTTATTATGAAGGTCAAAACTGGGTTAAAATAAGGTCATAGCTCGAAAGTGTCACTCAGGCATATTTTCAATATGATCTTTCTTCTTTTTTTATTGGCAGCCAATGAATAACAAATAGTTAATTTTATTTTATTTTTTGTTTTTTTTTTGTTTTGTTGTTTTTTTTTTTTTTTTGGTGGGGGGGGGGGGGGGGGGGGGGGGGGGGGGGGGGGGAGGAGGTTTGTTGGAAGTAGGAAATTTTTTAGAGAAAATCCCCATCGTTAATTAGCACTGCCACCACCTTAGTTTTTACCACACTTATTAATTATTATAGTTACATTTCTCAAAAAGAAAAAAGATTTATATTTTTAAGTTTTATTCATAAGTATACAAACAAAATCCAAAAAATTCACAAACCCATAAATTGGTATTCTCCAATGACTTGTCATACATGGATATAGAGAAAGAAAAACAAGAATAATAGATCAAAAAGGAGAAAGGCAACATACCCAAGAGCAGCAGCACTTTCCTTTTGGCTATTTTGTAAGACTGCAAACAGCTCCTCCAGAGGTGTCCTAAAATCATCTAATCCTTTATTAAAGAGATACACCAGGGCACTATATAGTCCATGCTCCCGGCATAATCTGACAACCTAAGAAATGTATCAAATATAACCATTTGCCAGATAGGCCAATAAAAAAATGAATGACAAAGATAAATATTTTAAAAAATCTAAAAGAACCTGATTAAAATCCAAGGATGAAATATCCATGTGAAGTACACATTGCTCAACCCGCTGTAACCACCCTTTGCTGCTATAATACTCTACCAGTTCTTGCATAATCTTGAGAAAATAGGACAAAACATAAAGAAGAAGAAAGATATTATAGCAACTGAGAATATATATTTAAAAACAAAAAAGTTAATATTGATAACATATCATCCAACTAGGCCAAAAAGCCTGACATGATCCAATACCTCGGGAGGTAGAGATCCAAGCATGTCCTTCAAAATATATGGCTCCAAAAGCTCCAAAAATGTTTCTGCAAAAAAATTTATAGTATTTACACCGTTATCCATTCAAAGTTGGAAAAGGGAAGACTACTAATGTGAGAGCATATCCGTAAACTTCATATTTCGTAGTTCATTCGTCAACTCAATAACTTAATTGTGAAAATTACCTTCAGTACAGATTCATTTAACTAATGCAACCATGCATCGATGAAAAGTAAAAGCTTTTAACTGGACCTTCAATTTTCTTTATGCCATTCTTAATAGTCTTTCTATGCTACTGAATATTGGGCACTTGGTCACTAAAGTGCAAACAATAGCATAAGGTCAATGTTGCAGAGATGAGAATTCATTAAATAAGATCAGGAATAAATCTCTTAGAGAAAGAAAGTAGGAATGAGACCAATAAGACCAATAAAAGCCCCAATAAAAAAAAAGTTAATCAGATGCAGGATAACCCAATAGTTAGAGGCAGCCCAATACCAAAAAAACAACTCTAAGTGAAACCTGTTAGAGAAGCATATAAACCATTGATGGGCCTTCACCTAACAGTTTAAGCTTTTGGGTTGAATTGGTTCTTTACAAAACCGTTAAAAAGGACTTAGATCCATAGTTGCCAATCTGGGATAGCACGGAGCAACTGATCCCAAAAAAGCTATAGTGAAATGGTTTCTAAGCCAAAGATTATGCATTCAAGATTAATAGTTTATACGACAGTGAAAATTGATAAAGACATTGATAGTGACATTGAAAAGACACACAATCACCATAAATTTAAGGCAAAAGGAACAAGTCAATAACATAGGGCTGTGAATGTAAATTGCATAATGCAGAGGATAAAAAGAGTGATGGAGGACAGAACATAGGAGGTCACAGACCTGCAAAAACAGACGGCTGTGAAGTGTAAATTACACAACACAATCAACATCAACAATACCTTTATCTCAAACTAGTTGGGGTCGGTGGTTGATGAACCCAAAAAAAGTTACAAAAAGATTGAGAAAAATACACAATTGTAAGGAAAATAGAATAAAAATAAGGATATATAGGAGGACAGAAAAGAATAAGAATAAGGTAAGAAATAAAATAAATAAATAAAATAAAAATAAAATATTGGGAAAAAAGAAAAAGAAAACACATAAACAAATAGGGAAAAGAAAGAAGATTGAAAGGAAAAATGAAATAGAAGAAAAGAAGGAAAACGAAAGAGAGATGGGAGATAAAGAAGAAAAGGATAAAAAAGGGACAGCTAGGAACATAGGAATAAAAACGGGTCTAACATTAATCCCCTAAACCCTCAATTACACAACACAATACAAAAATAATAATAATAAAACAGAGGAAGTCAAGACCTGCAAAAACGATCAGAGGCAGGACAGCCGACAACAGATGGGGATGGATAACGTACAATGACGGACGGCAACAGATGGGAGGTGAAGGACAGGAGAGAGGAGATGACGAATTTCACGAATAAAGGGGAAGTGGAATGGGGAGAAGGCTCGGTGTGGAACCCTAAGAGGATTGGGGAACACACTACGGAATGACAAAAAACAAAAAAAAAACAAAAAACTGAAAAAACTAGGTATATCACACAGATGGGGGCAAGGTGCGGTTTTTACCCACCTGTGGAAGTAGCAGCCACAATTTGGAGCCACAACATCAAAACACGATGCAACAATTGGAACATTGCAGTCACACCGCGAACCAGCATGATCAACTACCCTGCTTAGATATAAATGGCCTCTCCGGAAAACTTGACTTTTGACAGAACACTGATGCCGTCATTTGATCATGTAACTGACCCTACCTATTGGGAAAAAGTTTTGTTGTTGTTGTTGTTGCTTTTTATTTTTAATATTCTTCCAAACACTGAAATACCCTCTGTTATAAATATCTTTTGCCAATAGATTAAAAAGAAAATAGTATTGATAGGATTAAATAGCTCATAATAGATTACAATACTCTTTGTATTACCAAAGGAAAAAGATTACACAGTGGAATGAAGATTTTTGTTGTTTATATGTTTGGAAAATTCAAAGAATTCATTTCAATCACATAGATAGAAAATTTAGTACACTCAGAAAGAATATAAGATGTATTATGATAACTCTTTTGTTTTAGGAAGTACAGAATGAATTTCTACTTACATTAATTTACAAAATGGATTAGTTTTTTTCTCCCTCGTCCTCTTAGAGTTAGCCCATGTCTATTTCAAAACTCATTATGTTATTAGACAATAATGCTGAGTTTCTGACCAAAAGAAATAATTGAGGATTGTGTCAGCAGGGATCAAAATACAAAGTGAAATGAAAAGAGAAGTCCTCGTAACAATATCCTACCACACAAGGCTAAGACAATGGGTTACCTCTCTGTTGAACATGAACATCGATGAACTTGGAGAAAATTTTGTCAAAAAGGATGTCTGTCTGTTTGATATGACAACAAAATTCAACAGCAACACCACCAACACGAGAGTATTGCTCCTTTATGTCAGAATGCACTGAATTGCTTCTACTATTTGAACCATTGGATTGATCCAGTTTTCCAATTTGGTTGCAGAATGCCACTGAAATATAGGAGAACACTTCATCAACATACGATATAAGCAACTCCACCAAGAAGGGCATTATGGCCTCATGTACGGCATCCAAGGTTCTAGGAAGGTCAACAACCCCATGAGCATGGCCATCATAGAGAGTCATTGCCATGTTCAAGGCACCCATCCAGTCACCTGCTTTCCGCAAAACCAAAATACGCTCTTTCCAAGGGAGAAGACGAGAAACAATAAGATGAGTTGGACCAAGTATATAAATAGAAGCTCCTCTTACGGCGACAGAGTTATGATAAGCTTTCTCAGGGTTTCCAAATATATTGATGAAGTGAGTATGATAAGAAACTAGATCATCTCCTCCAATACCATCTACAGCAAAACTAGTTTGGTGAATCACAGTTCCATCCTTGGCAAATAAACACAGTTGTCCAGTTGAAGTGAGAACTACCAGCATCTGAGCAAGTACAAAATCCTTTTACTACCCTTATTATTAAGAAGCAAAGAGATGCAACAAGAAGACTAAAAGGGAAGGAAACAGGACACAAAGAAGTGGCCAAACTTCTAGCTAATCTAGGTAGACAGAAGATGATTTAATACCTGATCATCCAACCATGCCAGACCTATAGCCGCAGTGTCAAGAGACCATTTTCCATATACTTTTAATTCTGACTTGACCAACTTTGCAACCTGAACTTTCCGTTCCCAAGCAATTGCAAGCAATGAAACTCTTTCAACAGCTTCTGCAGACATATTTTCTACAAGAGAGCAAGCATTATTTAGAAAGAAGTAAATGTGAATTATACGAAAATGAAACCATACCAGTAGAACTACATGTTGGTGCCATGTATTTCCATGCAGTATATGGCATGGAACCCTCCCGAATTCCATCTGGCCTAGAGAGTTTAGGATAGCCTTCCGGTTTAGAACTCAGCCGCACCTATAACAAAGATTTAGTATCTTCAATAAACAATGCATAAGAAGTCTCCACAAAGCTGAAGAAAAAATTACAGGATAAAAGGTACATGGAACCAGCACAAATATCTGAGTTTCATACCACAGAAGCAATTTGATGGGTGACAAATACAACCACACCTTCTTCAGCCGAAGAAGAGCCTTCATTGAAGAGTTTCCAACCTGCATCTCCCCCAGGCGAAGATTCATCCAAAAGGAGTGGTGAAGCTGATAGCACCAAGCCCGTTCTTTGCCCATCAAGAAGACACTAGGAAATTAATACCAAGTTCAACAAAAAAGAGGAACATGAGATAATTGGATATTGATGATTGAATTAACTCACAAGTCCCCTCCATAAAACAATGCTGAACTAATCTTTTGCGCATTAATGCAAAATATGACATACCTGAGTTTTGATGGAGAATATATTTATATTAATCACAGGGACCACTGAGATACTGTGTAAGAGAACCAGACCCTTACTATCACCAGTGACTGCTTTAAATTGACGAGTATTCTGAGGATCCTGACCTAGAAACAATGTATGTACAACTGGTGCTGTATGCTCTCCACTAATAACTTTAGCCACTGCACCTTTCTGTACATCCCAAAGAGTAACATGACCATCACCATAACCAGCTAAAAGAAAGTCTCCTTGCTGATTGAAGGACATGGATGTCACTGGAGCATGTAACCGATCACCAGCAAGCATCGACATCTAACAAGTAAATGGCATACGTTGATAAATGAAGCTACATCTGATACCAAAACTCAATCAAACAAATGCTTGAACTTATGAGGACCAGCATTAACAGTTTATATACGTGGACAAGTGATATTTCAAACAGCATCTTTATTCTACACTACTAATAATATGTTCAGGGGATTTTGAACAATTTTTTATGAGATCGTTATTTTCATTTGTTTTCATTCTTTTTTATCTGAAAAAAAAAATTGCATTGCTATATTGACTTTCTCATTCGTTATGTCAAGCAACTCAGATACTTTGGTTAAAAACTGATGGAATCTACTTCCAAGCAAATCTAACAGAATATTTAGGAAGTTAAAAGAAGGAAGAAAACATAATATTAAATTAATTGTGATTATTTTTCATATCACACTAGACATATTTACAGACAAAGATGAAAATTTTCATAATTCATTGAACACTGAATTTGAGCTAGTTTAAAAAGTTTGATTGAATCAGGAAACAACCTTTCCATCAGTGTTGTCTGCATGATAAATAGAATATTTACTGGGAACTACAACAATGAGTCCTTTCGCCATTCCTACTGCAATGTAATTAGCATGAACTGCCAAGACTTGAGCTGAACCATATTCGCGCCTGAATGTTTGGGATGAAATGGCCCTCGTGACAGCATTATCAGCATCAACATCAAAATATCCCAATGTTGTGGACCCTCTACGAACGCCCTCGAGCCTCATTGGCTGGGCAGCAGCACCCTCTTCCAAATGCAAACCAGTTGAAGCGTGCTTCTTCTCCAGTTCTTCAGCCAATTCAAGAGGCTTCCTTGAAGCCTCTAACTTTTTCTCTGCTCTCCTAGCAGCCCTTCTGCTTTCCAACTTCCCAAGTCTCTCTTCCACTAGCTCGCTAACATAAACATCACCTATTGAACTACTATCATCGCTGCCGCGGCAGCCACTGACATTGGCCTCATTCTTAATATCATCCATACAACTACCACCATTCACTAGTTCTTCCGTTTCCATATCTGTCAAAACATCCTCAGCAGTGATTCTCTTATCACCAACATCAACATAAGCAATACTAGTTTCTTCATTATCATCAAAAGTTGCAAAATTCACATTCTTCTCAGGATCATTATCATGATCATGATCATCTCCTTCCTCTCCATTTTCAACCTCATCCAAGGAAGGAGTAGCAGAACATTCATCCAAATCTCTCTTCTCCTCACTCACTAGAGAAGAATCATTATGCACCTGAATGTCAGCACCACCAGCCTTTGAATCATCCATTTGATTAGTTGCAATTTCTACATCACTCTCAGGAACAGAAACAACACTCTCAATAGTCTCAACTTTTCTCTGCACTTGATCGAAGTTATCAACAATGGAAGATTGAGAACCATTATCAAATTTCTCACCAAACTCACCACCCAATTCACCTTTTGAAGAAACATCAGAATCATCGCCGCCGCCACCAGTGACCGAACTCGATTCAGAACTTCCCGCAACTGCAACCTTCCTCCTGGACTTAATCGCCGCCGCATGCGGCGTCGGGACAGACCTAGAAGCGGCGACGGCGGCGGCAAGCGCCGCACCGGGCTTCGCATTCGACCTCACACCACTCAACAGAGACGAGAAAGGGCGCGAAACCCTGCTGCGAAACGGGTCATCGGGTGAATCAGCCGGTTTGACCCGAGAAAACGAACCGGGTCTGGGTGGAACTAACTTTTCTTCTAAGAGCGTGGGTTTATGGGGATTGGAATTGTAGTGAGTAAAAAGGGAATGAGAGGGTTGGGGTGAAGAAGGAGGAGAGGGTGATGATGACGATGTGTCACAGTCATTGAGAATCTCGTCGATGGTCCGGTGATGACCACCGTCGTCGTCGGTGGAGGTGGATGAATCGATGAAGGGGTGGAGGTCGAGCTCCATTGAAGTTGATTCACCGGTGATGTGTTCGAAGAAATAAATTTATTGACTGATTTGAAAATTTCGGCAAAATTAATAGGGTTTAATATTTCTACGTATATAAATTATCTACGTTAGCTCCCAAAATACGTTATTAAGTTGAAAAATTGAAAATTATGAGAAAGAATATTGTGACAAATCAAGTTGTGTTACTTCCAGCTGACTAGTAATCAATCTTACCGTTAGATCGATTATATTTGTCCAACGGTTTTATTTATTTCCATCTTTGTATGGTCATGATTCCCCATATTTAAAGTGAAAGCATTAAATATGAAAAATTATAACTATACAAAGGTGAATATAAATATAAATATTAAATTTGGGGAATCATGACCATACAAAGATAGAAATAAATATAACCGTTGGATCAACATAATCGATCTAACAGTGAGATTGATTGGTAGTCACTTGGTAGTAACACAGCTTGATTGTCACAATATTCTTCCCCAAAAATTATAATGAAAAAGACTATTTAACCTTGAAATAAATTATAATTATAAAAATACTTTGATTTCCGTCTCAAAACAACATAGTTTTGAGCGCAATGTAGATAAGTTATCAACATTGACGGTAGAAAAAGCACACCCAAATTAATATATGGGAAAAAAGTTTGGATATAATTTGGTGTCATTTTAGATCTTACCTGTTAATTTTCGTAAATCAACGGGTAGGATTTATTGAATTTTATTGTGAATTATTAATTAATTAATAAATTTGATTCAATAAATCATAACCGTTGATTGACGGAAATAAAAGGTTAGAATCTAAAATAACATAAAATTATATTCTTTAAAAGTATAAATATTTTTTTCTTAATATATAAGTAGCATTTTTTAAGATTATATTAAGGGGGATATTATTTCTCCTATAAAATAATATCATTTAACATGAGAAACAATATTTACTTATATTAATAAAGTAGAATTAATTAGTGTGGGAGAGCAAAGTAGCAATAGCCTATGTTGTATCGACATTTTAAAAAATATGAAATGTCGTGTTTGTTTCCTGATACTCTGTCACACTCTGACATTCATAGTTATCAGTATCGTACGATACACAATACAATTCATATGATACGGTACGATTCATAAGTATAACGATACATATCGTGGGATGTATCGAAAAATGATTTGTATCATGACGATACGATATTCTCTCGTGCGATACAATACGTATCATATATCATATGTTAGGAAAATTAAATTAAAATTTATAATTTTTAATAGAAAAAATAAAGATTTGATTTATGATTTAAAATAATAAAAATTAAAAATAGATACAGACTAAATCTTACCAAAATATATAAGAGATTTTTAATTTGAAAATATAGTAGTAGATATTTATATCTTATGTTTCTTTGCAAAATTTATGAGTATTATAAGTTTTAGTTTCATTTTTTTGTTAAAGTATTGAATATTAAATGTAATATATTCTGCATAAATTAAAAATATTAATTAATATCAAAATATATCTTAATGAGTCAAAATCTAATAATTTTTAGAATTAACGTGTCAAAATGTAATATTAGGTCATGGATCGATATCGATGCAAAATTTAACTTTTAATTTAGGAAAGTGATTCGAAGCATATTTGGTTTATTTATTTATTTTTAAAAAAAAAAGAATAATTACTGTTTTAGATTTTATTACAAAATTGTATACAAAACTTTTTAAAATTCTAAAATAAATTAATCTAAATACACAATTAATAGGCTTAACAATAAATATGTTTGTTATTGTATATCTCATTGCGGGTCATACTACCAACATTAGTAAGAAACTTATGTGATGAGAATAGTGTGCATAAGTGTATATTAGCAGTGTTTAAAAACCCGGCCCGGTCGTCGACCCGGCCGAGGCCAGGGGTCATAGAGTCACGGGTTCAATTGGAGGTTACAGAGTCATTATGCTGACCTGGTTTTATATATTAAAAAATATAAATATATATATCATATATAAATATATTAAAAAACAAACCACTAATTATCAAAGATTCAAAATATACTTAACATAATTCTCTAATTACAACCACAAGTCAATATTACACAACCTAATTAAAGTATCAAGATATCAAAGTACAAAACTCATATTCCAATGGGATCAATACGCTGACCCGATTTTGTCTCTTTGGAGAAGGTCCCTGACAAAGGAAAATTTAAAAGAAGTAAGAATGAGTTTTTGTTTTCCATCGACGACAGTACGGATTTCATTTGAATAGATATAATTCTTACCTTTTCTAGAAGATTCACATTTACGAGGTGAAGATTGAAGACATATAGGTCGCTGGGAGAGAAGAGAACGATTAGATTTAGGTTTGCAAGCATTTTTATTTTATTTTTTTAATAAAACGAAGTTGCTTCATGGATTTTTTTTTTTAAAAAAAAAACATGCAATAACCCCATCTGACTTGAAGTCGGAGAAACTTGGCCGAGTTTTAAGGGTCAGAGGAGTCGATGTGTATATAGGGTCCAACTTGTGATCTCAACCCTCAGAAGAGAAGGGTCAGGATTGACCCGAGTCAATTCGGAAGGTGGGGTGAGGTTTTAAATTAGTGGAGGCTATCCCTACAAAGAAATACCGTGAACAAAAAAGTATTGAGATTTGCAAAAAGGCATTACTTGAAACTTGTTCAAAGAGGATTGACTCATTTATTTTTGAATTGCTAAAATATTTAAATTATTATTTGTAAATCATGATTCGAACTTACAAAAAAGTCTCTCTTTTTTTTCAATTTTATTTAAAATATGATTTGATCAAATATTCGCATATAAACTTCAGTTTGCAAGCTTTAAAATGAGATTTGAAGTATGTAAATTATAATTTGAAATATTAAAATTAAAAATTTACTTTTTTCAAAAAAAAATATATATATATCAAGAATTGGTTCAAATGACAATATGAATTTCAAGATGGACAAACAATTAAAGGAACAAAATTCGAATTCTAAAAAAAAAAAATTTACTTGACTCACCTAAAAAAATAATTAAAATTAAGAAATAAAAAAATTATTTTTTTGCATGACTTTGGAGTGAATACCTCCTCTTTCAATACTTTTCAAGCTAAATAAAATATCTTCAAACTTGGTGTACTAAAAGCATCCTTTCAAGCAAGTCTTAACCACAATATCTTGACAACCCCATGAGCATGGCCATCATAAAGAGTCGTTCCCATGTATGTTCAAGGCACCCAACCAGTCACCTGCTTTCCGCAAAACCAAAATACGCTCTTTCCAAGGGAGAAGACGAGAAACAATAAGATGAGTTGGACAAAGTATATAAATAGAATCTCCTCTTACGGCAACAGAGTTATGATAAGCTTTCTCAGGGTTTCCAAATATATTGATGAAGTGAGTATGATAAGAAACTAGATCATCTCCTCCAATACCATCATCTACAGCAAAACTAGTTTGGTGAATCACAGTTCCATCCTTGGCAAATAAACACAGTTGTCCAGTTGAAGTGAGAACTGCCAGCATCTGAGCAAGAACAAAATCCTTTTAACTACCCTTATTACTAAGAAGCAAAGAGATGCAACAAGAAGACTAAAAGGCAAGGAAACAGGACACAAAAAAAGTGGCAAAAACTTCTAGCTAATCTAGGTAGACAGAAGATGATTTCATACCTGATCATCCAACCATGCCAGACCTATAGCTTCACTGTCAAGAGACCATTTTCCATATACTTTTAATTCTGACTTGACCAACTTTGCAACCTGAACTTTCCGTTCCCAAGCAATTGCAAGCAATGAAATTCTTTCAACAGCTTCTGCAGACATATTTTCTACAAGAGAGCAAGCATTATTTAGAAAGAAGTAAACATGAATTATAAGAAAATGAAACCATACCATTAGAACTACATGTTGGTGCCATGTGTTTCCATGCAGTATAAGGCATGGAACCCTCCCGAATTCCATCTGGCCTAGAGAGTCGAGCATAGACTTCCGGTTTAGGACTCAGCCGCACCTATAACAAAGATTTAGCATCTTCAATAAACAATGCATAAGAAATCTCCACAAAGCTAAAGAAAAAATTATAGGATAAAAGGTACATGGAACCAGCACAAATATCTGAGTTTCATACCACAGAAGCAATTTGATGGGTGACAAATACAACCACACCTTCTTCAACCGAAGAAGAGCCTTCATTGAAGAGTTTCCAACCTGCATCTCCCCCAGGCGAAGTGCTTCCACTGAATTCATCCAAAAGGAGTGGTGAAGCTGATAGCACCAAGCCCGTTCTTTGCCCATCAAGAAGACACTAGGAAATTAATACCAAGTTCAACAAAAAAGAGGAACATGAGATAATTGGATATTGATGATTGAATTAACTCACAAGTCCCCTCCATAAAACAATGCTGAACTAATCTTTTGCACATTAATGCAAAATATGACATACCTGAGTTTTGATGGAGAATAGATTTATATTAAGCAGAGGGACCACTGAGATACTGTGTAAGAGAACCAGACCCTTACTATCACCAGTGATTGCTTTAAATTGACGAGTATTCTGAGGATCCTGGCCTAGAAACAATGTATGTACAACTGGTGCTGTATGCTCTCCACTAATAACTTTTTCCACTGCACCTTTCTGTACATCCCAAAGAGTAACATGACCATCACCATAACCAGCTAAAAGAAAGTCTCCTTGCTGATTGAAAGACATGGATGTCACCGGAGCATGTAGCCGATCACCAGCAAGCATCGACATCTAACAAGTAAACGGAATACATTGATAAATGAAGCTACATCTGATCCCAAAACTCAATCAAACAAATGCTTGAACTTATGAGGATCAACATTAACAGTTTATATACGTGGACAAGTGATAATTCAAACAGCATCTTTATTCTACACTACTAATAATGTGTTCAGGGATTTTGAACAATTTTTTATGAGATCGTAATAGATATATGACAAAAATAATGACAAAAAAAACATTTTTTAATGGCAGAGATAGTAGCAATGACACAGAGATGCAGATAAACTAAAAAATCCTTAAAACATTTCTGTTACACATTTACATTTAGGACAAATTTGACATTTTGCCTAACAACAATATTGCCGTGATTTGGCTGCAAATGTGATCGCAATGGCCCCTATTGCGTTCTGGTGCGACGCAGAGCGGTTTCTTGCGGCTAGGCAGCGGGACACTACTGCGGCACAATTAATTACTATGAAAAATTGCATTGCCATATTGACTTTCTCATTCGTTATGTCAAGCAACTCAGATACTTTGGTTAAAAACTGATGGAATCTACTTCCAAGCAAATCTAATAGAATAATTTACGAAGTTAAAAGAAGGAAGTAAACATAATATTAAATTAATTGTGATTATTTTTCATATCACACTAGACATATTTACAGACAAAGATGAAACATTGAACACTGAACTTGAGCTAGTTTAAAAAGTTTGATTGAATCAGGAAACAACCTTTCCATCAGTGTTGTCTGCATGATAAATAGAATATTTACTGGGAGCTACAACAATGAGTCCTTTCGCCATTCCTACAGCAATGTAATTAGCATGAACTGCCAAGGCTTGAGGTGAACCATGTTCGCGCCTGAATGTTTGGGATGAAATGGCCCTTGTGACAACATTATCAGCATCAACATCAAAATATCCCAATGTTGTGGACCCTCTACGAACGCCCTCGAGCTTCATTGGCTGGGCAGCAGCACCCTCTTCCGAATGCAAACGAGTTGAAGCATGCTTCTTCTCCAGTTCTTTGGCCAATTCAAGAGGCTTCCTTGAAGCACCCTTTTCCGCATGCAGCGTCGGGACAGATCTAGAAGCGGCGACGGCGGATGACCGCCGCCGTCGCCGCCGCCGTCGGTGGAGGTCGAGCTCCATTGAAGTTGATTCACCAAGCTAGGATGTGTTCGAAGAAATAAATTTATGAACCGATTTGAAAATTTAGGTTAATAAAATTAATTAGTGTGGTAGGGCAAAATAGCAATAGCTTCTCGTCAAATTAGGGATGTAAATAGGTGTTAAAATTCAATACCATGGATAAACATCTGCTTTCGTTCGTATTTCTTCCTCTTGAATGAGGTTTATTTATACAAGTGGATATAACAGAAAAATCGTAACAATAGGAAACAGCCTAACAATTTAATCCTATTTACACAAAATGCTAACAAGTAGATTACATTCAAACAACTTGGTTCTTATCCAAAGCAACAATATTTTAAATTCAAAAACTTTATTTCAACAGTCTCTCTCTCAAGTTGATACATGCATGAATATGTATCGTGCCGAACTTGCGAATCATTTCTTCAAAGGCTTTTTCTAGTTTTGCTCAATACATTCGCAAGTTGATCTTCAGACCATACATAAGGAGTTTGAACAATTTTTTTCATCTAGCTTTTCTTTTCTTTAACGAAGTGCCTATCTACTTCAACATATTTTATTTTATTATGTTGAACTGGATTATCAGCAATCTCTATTGCAGCTTTATTATCACAATCATAAAAATAAATATAATTTTTATGTTGCATTTTCATGTCTCATGTACATATACATAAAAGTGAGTGAATTTTTTTTAGTGAGTCTTATCCATTTTTGTATGTACATATATTTATCTCATCTAACGTAAAAAATTATATTCCCTTTGAAAATTAACAGAAAAGGTTCATTCATTACGTACTTACTAACACAACAAATCTTGCAGGACACAAAATGATTTAGCCCATAAATTCATTCTGAAATAAAGAGCCTCCATATGTTTAAGTTTGTTACGGATTGCACAATGTTTCATTAACCAATCAATGCCAATAATGATCTTCAGATTGATCATGGGTAAACCAATTAGGTCCACCGAGTATTCTCGACCATCCAATTAAAACATAACATCACGATGCACAAATGAAATATCACACTTCTCCCCTGTAGCTATAGTAATAGAAAAAACTCCTAACCCCTTTGAAGAATCTTGACAGCCATCCGCTAAATATTTTATCTTAGGAATTTAAAATTCTTATGTCACATAAGAAATTAAACTCGTGCAGCTGATCCAGAGAATTATGAGGCTTGCCATCAATTTTTTCTTTTTTTAAAAAAAATGTTGCACGCTGATCAATACCTCAATAACAGAAGAATACACTTATGCAGTCATATGAGAAATGTATTCCTCTTTATCTTATATCTATATGTTATAATTATTGAGTTAATGTCTCTCCTTTTATACGAGAGATCAAAATATTTCTATACACACATTCAGACATGGGTCTCATTACAAATTTTTTCTCTCATTTTGTTCTTTTTTCTCTCTCTTTATTTATTCTCTCAGTAGAAAATTATCTTTATTTCATGTAAAATAAGAAAAGTATTACCCTATAACTATTACTAACATTGAGGTTGAAGTATGTGCATACCCACTTTATCCCCCCCCAATGTCTCTCCTTTTATACGAGAGATCAAAACATTCCTATACACACATTCAGACATGGGTCTCATTACAAACTTTTTCTCTCATTTTGTTCTTTTTTTTCTCTCTTTATTTATTCTCTCCGTAGAAAATTATCTTTATTTCAAATAAGAAAAGTATTATCCTATAACTATTACTAACATTGAGGTTGAAGTATATGCATACCCACTTTACCCCCACCCCCAATTTACATGGAGAGCATCATGTCCCCACCATCATCAGATCATTTCATAGAAGTTTCAAGCACAACCACACTTTATGATCATACAAATATGTTCAAGTTTATTATTCATGTGTTCCATTTATTAAAGTAAAAATCATACAATATTTGGATATCCACTCATCCTTATTCATCTTTCTCTATATATATAGGGTTTTATTAATCTTATGTGAAATGAGATAAGTTATCTCATGTCATATAGATAAATTTGTGGGCTCCACCACTTGAAAAAAAAAAAAGATGACACAATTATCGAAGAATGTGTAGGAGAAAAATTTATCACATGTAGCATAAGAGTAGTTTTTTTCCATATATATATATAAATATATATATATATATATATATATATATATTACCATTTACACTCTTTCATGTATTTATTTGAGCATCCGCACGTGCATCATCTCTCTATGGAGCTACCTTCAACCAGTATCAAATCCACATGAATATAAGTCACTATAATTGGTCTCAGTGATAAGGGATTTGAATAAGTTGTATTATATTGTGTTTTCAATTCATACTTATATCAATAAAAAAAAATCCACATGAATAGAAACTCACAACTTGTTCAATAAACATATGTGAATAATGTAAGATATTATTAATGATGAAACCAAAGAATAAAAAAAAACGTTTTATTCTTTAAGGCCTTAGACTACACGAGGGCATATTCCATTTAAGAATAGGCAGCAACCAGGTCCCACAAAGCTTCTGAAATTTCTAAAATGTTGTAAGCCTCTAATAATGTTTGAGGTGTCTAAGCCATGCAGGACACAAGAATCATTCTATGGTTGCCACGTGGAAGGTAAAAGCAAGTCACTTTACGAACAGTACTGCACTACAAATTCTGCAGCCTCATGTGCAAGTTGCAACCTTTAAGAAACAAGTACAAATAATTCTTCGAGTCAATCCTTGACCCTTCTGGGTGCCTTAACCATCTCGCTCTGAAAATCTCTATGTGCTTCACTGACTGGTAAGTTAGTTCCAATTCCAAATTTCAAGTCCTTAAATTTTTTATTTTTTTTAATTTTCTAAAGTTTTTTAATGTGCCATTTGGTCATTCCACTTAACCCAGTTTTATGAGAATCAAGGGTTAAGTAGCTAGTTAGTAGTGAGTCCAATTCTCATGGAATCTTTGTTCTTTCAGACTAAGTTTCAAAGATGGCAACAGTGACTGCTTCATTTAACTTAGTCTCCAGAGGTTCTCATGTCTCATATGAGTCCAAAGCAGCACCAATGGGACTTGGATCTCTAAAGCAGACAAATACTCATAAAGGATTAAGAGTTTTGAACCCAGTGGATGAGCTACTAAACAGAACCCCAATTAAAATCAATGCAGCACAAGCTAGGAGGAAGGGACTGGGACTTCAAAGCAAGAATGTTAGGCCTGCAGGTATTGTTATATGTGGCATGAATTTGATCTTTGTAGGAACTGAGGTTGGTCCATGGAGCAAAACTGGTGGGTTAGGAGATGTTCTTGGAGGTCTTCCACCAGCATTGGCTGTAAGCTTTACTGTTTATGTTTTCTCTTTTATCCTAAATTAGCTATGTACTGATTTTGCATATTTGGGGTTCAGTGATAGCAAGAGTCCCTCTAATTAATCCTTGTTTAGGCTATTGGACATCGAGTTATGACCATATCTCCACGTTATGACCAGTACAAAGATGCATGGGATACAAGTGTTACAGTTGAGGTATATCCTTGACAATATAGAGAAATCAGGTTTTCATTTTCATCTTCATAGAAGAGGTTTTCACTCGATTGTGTTCTACTGTAGTTAAATGTAATATAATGTGATTTTTATAGGTGAAATTAGGAGATAGAACAGAAAAAGTTAGCTACTTCCATTGCTATAAAAGAGGAGTTGATCGAGTCTTTGTGGATCATCCTATGTTTCTTGAAAAGGTTGGAATAGTTCTTTAATCTTTTCAGATATACACTAACTGTTTTGCTTTCAGATACTTATTAATGATTGAATTTCAAGGTCTGGGGGAAAAGTGGAACCAAACTTTATGGACCTACTGCAGGAGAGGATTACCAAGACAACCAACTACGTTTTAGCCTTTTCTGCCAGGTTCTATATTCATATCCTTTTGGTTGCAAAAGTTCTGTTCATTTATATTGACAAGAAATTTTCTCTTTGCAAAATATTTGTTAGTAATAGGCAGTTGTGCTTGCAACAAAGCTACCTGCATTTGAATTATATGATGGATAACTCTTTTATAATAACTCATCTCCATCTAATGTGTCTCTATAGTCATGTCTGTTCACATTTCTTAATTCAGTAGTCCTACTTTTCCCTTATCTTTTCTGTTTGAATCAATCTTACAGGCAGCTTTGGAAGCACCAAGGGTTCTGAATCTTAAGTCCAGTGAATATTTCTCTGGACCATATGGTATGGACTAAGGTCATAAATGAAGTTCTTCAAAGCTGACAGCAGAAGATCTTTTAGCATTGATGTTTTAGTTTTTGCTATGCAGGTGAAGATGTCATTTTCGTCGCCAATGATTGGCACACTGCTCTTCTTCCCTGCTACTTGAAAGCTTTGTACCAGTCAATAGGCATCTATAAGAATGCCCGAGTAGGTCTAAATCACACTGGATTATTATACTGTAGTACTGTTATATATTTAGCTATTTACCTAACTTAGCAGTTATATTCAACTCACAAGTTCCTCAAATGTTATTTTCTGGTTGCTGCCATTACAAGGTTGTTTTTTGTATCCACAACATTGCTTACCAAGGCAGATTTGCATTCGCTGACTTCTCACTTCTCAATCTCCCTGACCAATTTAAAAGCTCCTTTGACTTCATTGACGGGTATGTTTTTCATTAGTTGTGAATTGTGAGTTTGTGACCATTATATACAATTACAAAATTTTAACTACTCTATGTTGTTCTAATCATGCAGGCATGTTAAACCAGTGATGGGAAGGAAAACCAATTGGATGAAAGCTGGAATTTTAGAATCACACCTGGTGCTAACTGTTAGTCCATACTATGCTCAAGAACTAGTTTCAGGCCCAGATAAAGGAGTGGAGTTGGACAACATCATTCGCAGAACTGGTATTACTGGAATTGTGAATGGCATGGATGTTCAGGAGTGGAATCCATCCACTGACAAATATATAACTGTCAAATATGATGCTTCAACAGTAAGAATAGTTTTATTTTTTTGTTTTTTTTTAAGAGTTACAGTACAGTATCTCTAAATTGTGTCATGGCTCATAAGAAAAATACCTATATAACAATTTTTTAATAAATTGCCCTACTTAGGTATTGGAAGGAAAGGCTCTTCTGAAAGAAGCCCTCCAAGCAGAAGTTGGATTGCCGGTTGACAGAAATATTCCTCTCATTGGTTTCATTGGTAGGCTTGAAGAGCAAAAAGGTTCTGATATTCTTGTAGCAGCCATTCCTCAATTTATCAAGGAGAATGTTCAGATAGTAGCCCTAGTAAGTATAAAAAAAAAAGAAACAATTTGTTGAGCCCTTCTTACATCATAAAAGGAACAAGAAATCTCACTTAAAAGATGTTGTGCTATTTTTCTTAGGGAACAGGAAAAAAACAAATGGAAAAGCAGCTTCAGCAACTTGAAGTATCATATCCTGACAAAGCCAGAGGAGTGGCAAAATTCAATGTTCCCCTAGCCCACATGATAATTGCTGGAGCTGATTTTATATTGATTCCTAGCAGATTTGAGCCTTGTGGTCTCATTCAGTTACAAGCTATGCGCTATGGAACTGTATAATTCCTGCTTTGCACAATCCTCCATTCCTTGTGGTTTTCTGCCATAAGATTTCCTCTAATCATTAAGCTTACATTTTCTTCAACTTCTATTCTTCTCTGCGCTAGGTACCTATTGTTGCCTCAACAGGTGGATTAGTTGACACAGTCAAAGAAGGTTTCACTGGATTTCAGATGGGTCCCTTCAATGTTGAAGTAATACCTGCTATCAGTTCATAATCTAAAAGTGTGTCCATAGTAGCTTAAGTACTAAGCACTAACCATTTTTTTTTTTTTTAAATTTTTTTTGCTTTAGTGTGAAGCTGTGGATCCTGCTGATGTGGATGCTCTAGCAAAGAATGTCATAAGGGCCCTTGCAGTATATGGAACCCAAGCTTTTACAGAAATGATTAAGAATTGCATGGCTCAAGATCTTTCATGGAAGGTGAGTGAGGGCAGAACCTAAGTAATATACCAAATACCAAAAACGTAAACTAATATTGTCAATTATAAAGAACTAATTCAAACCAAAAGTTGCTTAAACTGTTAGGCTAAGGCACAATAATGGTTTTATATTTTATATTATATTTATTTAGCATGCTCTCTTACACAATAATTCATTGATCTTGAAGGGCGGATAATACTAAGATCACTTACATGTGCTAAGAAACTCTATAATATTTAATTATTTATTAATAGAATGTAGGCGGTGAGTATTAAACTCTAAACTACTTGGTTATAGAAACTTTGATACGTGTAGAGAACCAATTGCTACCAATCTATAGTGAATCTCTGTCCTCAACCCCCATTAACTGAATTTTATTTTGGGATTAGGGACCTGCTAAGAAATGGGAGGAAGTACTGCTAAGCTTGGGAGTTCCTGGCAGTGAACCTGGAATTGATGGAGAAGAAATTGCTCCACAGGCAAAGGAAAATGTGGCAACTCCATAATAAGAACAAAGATGTGAGGGAAGCTCCAGCTAGTGTGAGTCTGAGATTATAGAATCAGGGTAGTCCACCCCAGTAAAGGAGTTATGGCCTACACTACAGTGGCGTATTTGGGAGTGCATGTTTTCAAGATTAGCATAAAGCATTTCTTGGAAGTGTAGATACCACACAGGCTATGCTGGACGAGCAAGGAGTTGTAACTTGTGTATCTAATTTGGACAGCTTAATTTTTTTTTTTATTTTTCCCTTAGAATCATAGATTATGGTTCATTATTGCATTACTACCTTTAAGCTTCTTTTATGTACCTTTAACCTTGTATGCTCTGGATAATCCTTATGTCTGTATTCTAGCCAACTGGACAAAAATTCCAAGAAAATCGGCTTCAATTTAATCGGTTAGAAAAGACAAATATAATCTCACCTTAATAGTGCATAGAATTTAGCTGTGGAGACTGGAATTTTCCCTTGTTGGTTTTTGTAAAGAGTTTAAATTTGATAAACCTACATATAACACATTATCAAAAGAGAATTGGACATAGTACATAATTAAATACATAGTAAGAAGAAATTACATTGACAATATATTAAAATTAAATTCTTTTTTTTTTTTTTGTAAATAGCATTCAAGTGATTTAACAGTGGAAAGAGAAGTTATCAGAGCCTTGGAGGTAAAACAAAATTAGATTTTCATGTGTTTTAACACTGAAACAAATCTTTATACTTTACACTTCAAATTATTCTAAATAAAAAACAAGCTCAAGATTTCAAAATCAATTCTTCAAGTTTCAAAGAAATTCTTTTGCAATCTAAACAAGGTAGTTGCTCTATCCTGGATGATAGGATATACTATTAATCAATCATTAAATTGAAGTCACCACTTATTTGCGTGTAGTTAACCACAAACCCATTAATTATTTGTTCAGGTTTTATATAGTAACGGGCCTTCATATAAAAAGGCCTATTTTAAACGAGAGCCCTTTCTGAACTTGAGAAAAACCACAGTTAACCTTGGTGCAAAATATTTCATTTTTCTAACAAAATTTTTATTTTAGCCTGAAATTCACTTATTTATTAAACGTTGAATTTAATAACACATTTATCAAATCTCAAGATTAATTTTAAATCCAAGTTAATTGAATATTTTTAATTTCAATCAATTAGTATTTGATTATCTAGACTAATTTATACAAGCTTTTAGATTAGTTTAAGTTTATGTCTGGTTAAATATAAGGCATATATGTTGAGAATAAAAAATTTACGAAGATATTTCTTGTTATCCAATCTCAATTAATTAATATAGTTAAAATTATACTCGAACAAGTTTGTTGAAATGGTACTTTTTTTTTTTTTTGAAACAAAAGATGACTATTATATATAAGAGTAAATATCCTTTTTTCCTCAAGAAAAAACACGGGGCCCAATTTAATCCCTGAAAAAAAAAAAAGTCGACTTGCGGTCTCGTGAAATTCCAATTCTTTAAATTTGTGGTCCCTCTAAAATTCAGATAAGACCCTTTTTAGTCCCTAAAAAATGACTAATATGAGATTTTTTTCCTAAGGGAGTAAAATGGGTTCCGTAATTTTTTTTTGTTGAGGACAAAAAAAAGTATTTACTCTATATATAATTGTTTTGGCAAGAAAAATGACTATTATATAAGGGTTTTATAAGAGTTATGTTGTAGGAAAAGTGATTATGTAATGTTATAGAGATTCGTTTTGCGTGCCGTAACTTTTTTTTTCTTCTTTTTTCTTCAAAAAGTGTGGGCCCCACAAAATGTTGTGTGTAAGAAAGTTTGTTGTGTCACGTTAAATGACAAATGCAAACTCCATTATATAATCGCTTCTTTGAATTGTAGAAAATGGAAACAATAGAAATGGAAGAATATGCCTCTCGTATAAAAATGCTAGATGGGTTCTTTAGACATTCCTTTTCTTTCTCATGAATGTGTGGTTCTATAAATTGAGCTGTCAAAGCTCAAGTTTTTCTTCCAAAATGACCAATCACTCTAGGGTTCAAAGGTTTTAAATCTATCTTTTGAACCCATTTACTGCTCATATAAACAAGAGAATTATGTCATTGAATGCTACTTACACCCAAGACATTAATGTTTAGTAAAATTAGCCTACAAGGAAGAGTATAAGGTTGCAATATTTTGAACATGAATTGAGGATTGATCAAGGTCGGTTAGTGGCACAAGCTTTATATAATGAACATCATTTACCCATTCCTTGAATAAACAATTCTGTCTTGAGTTATTGGTTTACTTCTCTTTGATATGTAGCTGATAATCTTTGCTTCTTTTATGTATCAGTACTTAATATGCTTCTTGTACACTGTCATCCCTTCTTGGTTCTTGACCCTTTTCATCATCTTTCAATATATTTAGCCTTACAAGACAGCATTTCTTTGTCTCTGTAGAGATTAAGTTGAGGAATTTTGTTCAGAAGTTGTTCCAGCCGCTTCTGAAGCACCTTCACCTGTTGATGTGGCCTCTGTTGTTGTTGTAGTTGCTGTTGTTGTAACTGTTACGTTATTTTATACACTTGTTTAAATTGGATAGTTAAAAGAGACAATATCAATGAAAAAAAAAGGTAACATTTTGCACTAGACTTATCACCTGCACTAGTAGTTGGCATTGCCATTGAAGAAGCATATGTCATGATCCCAGCTGCACCATATTGCCTAGGGAGAAATGGAAGCTGCAGTATTTGGGGATATTGAACTCCAAAACCATGTAATTGGTGGTTATTGTACCCATACTGGGCACTGAAAGGGTAAATATTATGAATCAATCCCACTGGCCCAGATGCTCCATTGGATGCATAGTAAGTTGAGAATTGTTGACCTCCATACACACCATAACAATTCTGCCACAAGGCTCACACAAAAGTATACCAAAGTTAATGAAGAACATGCAATGCAAGTATAATTCATTTATGTGATCATTTTTAAGCATTTATCACATAAACACATACCATGGGGTACATTGTTTCTTGCGATTGTCCAGTATATCTGCTAACATAAGGAAACAAGCAGAATCAAAGATAAAGAAAACATGAAGAATGCAGAAAATTGACATGCAAATAGGAAAATGACCAAAACCACACATGGTACTTTCATGTTATACCCATACGTTGAATAAGGAAATGTGTATTGTCCAGTGGTTTGATGGACAAATGTAGAAGAAAGGCCATGATATGCAGGTGAAGCCAACATGCTAGGGGCTGGTCTAAACCGTCCTGCACCCACAATGTGAAGGTTGCATTTCATTTCATTTTTTAATCTTACATCATATATAATAAACTTTTGTTTAATATATCATTGATAACCAATTAGTACTAAAAGAGGGATATAACTTCTTGCTTAGTATGAAATAAATAGGAAAAACAAATTGAAAAGAAAGAGGACATTGTAATAGAATTAAGATGAAAAATAAAAAACAATAAAGAAATAACAAAGGTAAATGAAGGAGATGAAAGGATTAAGACCATGTTGAGGAGTTTGGGGGCGATTCTTCTTTGCACCAATAGATGCAATATTACAGTTTGCCCTCCTTCCATCAATTATTGGAGAGGGGTTCTGACATGCTTTTTTTGCTGCTTCTGGATCCTTGAATGTGACCTTGGAAAAAAGCAAAACCAAAGATTCATTGGTTTAAGATCACATGTCAAATGAAAATGGACAAGCAAATATACCAATGCAGAGACTGAGAATCACAAAAAAAGACAAATAAGCTTACAAAACCATAACCCTTTGATCTCCCAGTGTTCTTGTCTGTGATAACAACAGCCTCTAAAATCTCTCCAAACTGCTCAAAATACCTTCTCATTGTGTCCCTTTGAGTCTCCCAAGCTAACCCTCCAACAAAGATTTTGGTAGAAGTTGTATCATGATATTGCCTCGAATTACTGTTACCACCCACCATCTGGAATTGCTTTTCTGGAGATATTATGTTGTATGAGATACCAAAAAGAAAAAATAGAAAAGAGAAACAACCCCAAAATTCCAAAAAAAATAAAAAAAAATAAAAAAATTGGATGACAAGGTGAAAAAAGAATGTTCTTTTTATGAAGATCACATCAAATCATCAATGAAAACATTCATAACTGACATTCTTAACATCCACAACAATACAACTCCTCAAATTGCTCAACATTGATATTCCTAACTATTAAAATCATTACTAGGGTGGAAAGGAAAAGGATGAAGAAAAAGGAAAAAGGAAAAAGAAAACGTCAATAGAAAATATGAATATAAGAAGAATCATTGTAACACACAGGACAGGACAGGACAAAAGAGAATATAACATTAAAAATGTTCAAAAAGACCAACCTTTTTTTTCCCACTATATCACCCCTTTCTATGGGCTATGTCATACATAGTAATATAACATTATAGGAGCATAACACATCTTCCACCTCGTATTCAACCTTCCTTTATGTCCACCTTTGTTCTGTTTAGGGTAGTTGTGGGGCTTATGGATATTGGGAACTTTCAAATAAAAGCCTTTTCTATAAAAATAAATAAATAAATAAACAATCTCCTTTATTAATGCTTTCTCTGTTTCTCTATACTTTTCTCTCCCTGTAAATTTCCTGCTCTGTATGTATGCATGCTTATCTGCGGTTGTGTTTCAACCTCTTCGTTCCTCGAGCTGCAATTCAATTCTATTAACTAAAAAAGGTACAGAAAATGGGGTAAGTCCTGCGACCTAAATTTCTAATTCCCCCCTTCCCCCCCTGAGAGGATAATGAAGAAGTAAACTAGAAGAAGTTTGAGATTACAATTTGGGCATCTTATTTATTTTTGTGGGTATATCAATTTATACCCATTATTCTGACCTTTTTCTAGATAATAATATCTTTTAATGAGATAGAATATTCTACTTACTTTTTTTTCAATGCCTATTCATATGTAATATCTGTAAATCGAAATCAAAATCGAAATCACAGGAGAAGAGAGAAAGAGTTAAGGTTCATTGAAATTATGATATAATGATATTAAAAATGAGTAGATAAAGTAGACATAAAAAAATTAGGAGAATGTTATACTTAGTACAATTTTAGTCTTATTACTTTTACTACCTGAATGGTTACCATTGGATTAACTTGAAATCAACGACAATTAATTTTTTTTCATTTTTTAACCGTTGATTCCAAATTGATCCAATGATAACCAATCGGGTAATAAGAATAGTAAGCCTAAAATAGTAGTAAGTATAATTGTTTCCAAAAAATTATCACAATATCATATTCCCATTTTAATACCCTCTTTCTTGTTTAAAAAAAAAAAAAGTAAAGTGAAACTTTTAATCTATATGTAACGAGGAAGGTTATATTTAAAACTTAATTTCATTTACAACCATATCTTAACTGTTGATTTCCGTCAATCAACAGTTATCATTTATTATGAATTAATAATAATTAATGAGTTTGATTTGCGAAAATAATAACCGTTGATTGGCGAAAATCAATGGTTAAGATATGATTATAAGAGGTTGTAAACGAAAATAGGTTGTAAGTATAACATTCCTCATATATATCACACGATATGATATTATGTCTAATTTTTTCCATACTTACTCTACCTACTCATTTCCAATATAATTATATCTTGAGGTGTTCATCAACTGATCCAAACTGCGGTGATCGAACCGAAAAATCGATAACAAGTTAACCGAAAATCGAAAAATCAAAAATCTAAAAAAAATCATAAAATTTAATTGGATTGGACCGGTTTACGATTTGATTGGTGAAAACCGATCCAATCTAAACCGATCCAATAATTTCCTAACCCTACCCACTACCTACTTGGGTCTTTCCTCAATTATAGCCTAAAAATCATATGGCAAAATTCTAAATTCAAGTCCCATTAACCCATTATGTTGGAGAAAGTGAGTTGTGCTTGATTTATGTATAAGATACATCATATATTTTTAGTACATGAGTTATTGTTGTACAACAGCTCCTATATAAGATGAAAATTTGAGTTACTCCGTATATAAGGCAACCACATTGTAAATTTTTGTTGTAGGTAAAAGATGGTAATTCAATTTTTTGTTGTACTATATTGAAAATTAGATTATCGTTTATTGACTTCTAGATTGCACAATAATCAGCATATAAACTTTACAAAGCCAATACATACAAAAGATATATTATTTGCACAATAATCATCATACAAATTTTAGGTTTTAAAAAAAATAGAAAACATATCCAATTCAAACCGAATAAAATTGGATTAGATTTGAAAAAAAAAATCAAAACAAATGGATGATTACATAATCAAATCGAAGGAATTTGATCAAATGATTTTTGCTTTCAAAACCAATCCAATCTAGACCGTGAATACTCCTAATTATATCATAATCTCAACTAATTTTCACTTTTTTCTTTTTTCTCTTGAGATTCTGATTTAATAATATTGGTAAAGAATAGGTAAAGTAAGCATGAAAAAAGATAGGCTTGATTTCTTATCCCATATATCATTTAAAAATTAAAATGTGTCCTTCAACTTTGGATTCCTCTAGTTACCGCAATCATTTTAGAATAAACAATAAAATATCGTAAAGAATATCAGTTTTAATTGATTTGGTTCTGTTTTGTTCGAAGTATGAAAAACATTGACTAAAAAGATAAATGGGGTGGACATAACACCCCAACACTTGGAGGGACAACTTTTTGTGTGTGGTTGAAAGGCAAAAGAGGAGGCAAGCGAGGTAAGCGGCATAAAAAGTTGGTCAAATTGGATGGACGGAACGAAACAGAAGAGATAGTATCGGTAATTATAGATTCCCTATAGTCCACACTATTCACCTTTAAATAGAAGCATTACTATTTAAGTGTGACTAAGCGACAACCAAATCATCAACATTCTTAACTCGATGTTGGACTTTCCAAGATATCGGTCAAACCACTAATTTTCTGTCCTTTTTTTTTAAGAAGAAAAATAGGTTAATTTTTTTTCCAATATTATGCTTTTTATCTCTCATAAACACAATTCAAATTTGCAATAATTGTACTATATAGTGTATTACCAAAAAAAAATTAAAAATTATTATTAATAAGAAATACAAAATAAAGATTTAATTTGTGATTTAAACTCAAAAATCAATTTGAAAAATCTGTATTAATAAAGAAAATAATTAAATAAATATTCTAGAATATTATATAAATTTGTATATATTTTATATAAATTTGTATATATTTTAATAATTAAATAAGTAACCTTGTACACTATTTTTTTTCAAACACTTGGTAGAGGCAAAAAAATTAAAATATTACTTTTTTAATAAATAATTACGAATAAGTTGCCGTTTTGAACCTAATTACGAATATATTGCACTCATTCACGCTCAATAATGGTACTATAACATTTCAAAATTCAAAATTCAAATAACCTCCAATAAGTTGATTGCATTTGTATTTGATAGTAGTTCATTGTGTTTTGTATTTAATAGAAGCTGATTGCGTTGTAATTTTATGAGTTGGTTACAGATTGTCGCTAATTCAAATAAATTTGCTAGTGGTTATTTGAATTTTGAATTTAATGTTAAAGGAGTTGATTACGTTTTGTATTTAATAGGAGCTGATTGCGTTTTGAATTTAATAGGAAATTTGGTGCCATCTTATTTATAGACGAGTTAATCCACTTTGGTGCCATCTTTATAGTATCATTGTTGTAAATTTGAATTGTGTTTGTGAGAGATAAAATATATCAAATGAGATGTCATTGTGTAGATCTCGAAAAGTTATGTGGAATCAAAAAAAGAATTACCTCATTCGGATACCCAAGTCAAAAGTTATGGCCTTATAAAATTTTACAGTTAAACTATTAATTTTTTGTGCCACGTGTCAACACCAGACGAGTCACGCCTAATTTAGGCGTGAATGCCTTGGGAGTCACGCCTAATTTGGGCATGAATAGTCATGCCTAATTTGGACATGGATGACTGCAATAAATTCTAAAATAATTTTCAAACTTCTACCAATTCGTAATTAATTATTAAAAGTGTAATATTTTAATATTTTTGCCAAATTTTTTCTGTACATCATATGTAGGGGTGAAACTGGGTCGGGCCGGTCTACAGGGGCCTACGGCTAAGCCTACGTCAGGCCAAACCTGACCTAGTATATTTCGTAAAATAGGCCGGGTTTGGGCCACTTTCACAAGGCCTAGCCTATAAGCCTACAGGTCAGCCTATATTGTACTATTTATTTTAAGAATAAATACCCTTTTTGGTCCTCAGCAAATTTCACGATGCCCGTTTTAGTCCCTAGCAAATAAAAAGCCCATCGTGGTCCCTAAGAAATTCAAAATGGACTTATTTAATTGAAATCGTGATCCCTCACAAATTCAAAAAAGACCCATATTAGTCCCTAAAAGGACTAAAATGGATCCATTTTGAATTTCTTAGGGACCACGATAGGCCTTTTTATTTGTTAGGAACTAAAGCGGGCATCGTGAAATTTGCTGAGGACCAAAAATGGTATTTACTCTTATTTTAAATAAAATAAAATAGAATAAGTATACCTTGAAGAAAAAATAAAATATATAAATTTAATCAATTGTAATTATTTATATCTTAGTTATATTCGATTATATTTTAATAAAATCTGACTTTATTTCTTACGTAGGGGGAACCAATATCTCAGCATGTTAGATTGTGTATATGAATATATTAAAAGGTTTTTGAGAGAGGTTATACTTACTACAAGCATCATGATGTGTTTGAGCATTTTGCTTTTGAAAGTGACTTAAATGCAGATTGTATGAGTTTTGTTGTGATTCATGATTCTGTTTGGACGTTGAAATTATGATTTTTGGCTTAGCAACAGAATTTGAGTATTTTGTAAAGTTGATTCATAATTTTGCTTAGAAGTTAAAAATTGACAGGCTAACGGGCTACGCCAGGCCATTTGGTTTTTTATAAACGGGTAAAGTCAGGCTAACAATTAGACTCGTACTAGGCTTGAGACAGACCAAATTAAAATTTTTTGGCATAAGCTTGGACTTTTCTGGGCAAAGCTTGGCCCAGCCTAGCCCACTTTCAACCCCTAATCATACGTAATCAAGTGGCCGTATATCTTTTTACCAATTTTTTTTATTCCCATTTAATTCGTATCTTTTTAAGTATTTTATATTAAATTCCAAATTTTTTATTTTTTTGAACAGATATACGGTGTATCTGATGCATCAAAAAAATGCTCAAAGAGGAGCGAGTGATTATTACCGCAATTGAGGTACTGTCAATCATTGAAACATACACATAAACAGTGGTGGATTCAAAACTTTTCACGACGGAGGATCAAAATAAAAATATTATAGGTTAAATGTTTTTCATTTTAAATAAAATAATTTTGTATCATTTTTAATGAAACTATGTCATTTTAGTGTGTGTTTTGTATTTTTTTTTACATTTTTCCTTTTTATAAACTTAGGAAAAAAAGAAAGTGGAGGTGAGAGAATGCAAAAACAAACCAAAACAACGTAGTTTTATAAAAAATGACATAAAGTTGTGTCATTTAAAATGACAAATACTTTTTCCAATATTATATAAGATTAATGTTTCTCATGTTGTAGGAGATAAAATTATCTCTACACACGCATAAAAGTGTGTGAGGCCATATAAAGAGAAGAGAGAAAAAAAGAAAACATGTGCTCCATGAGGTAGGATCCTTTGACACCGGTGTCAAATTTGAAGTTTGACACCTCATCTGAGAGTCGTTAGATCAAAAAAGATCAATGATGTCACATGCTCACAAATCAGAGTCGTTGATCTTTTTTGATCTAACAGCTCTCAGATGAGGTGTCAAACTTCAAATTTGACACCAGTGTCAAAGGATCCTGCCTCGTGCTCCATATATTTTTATGTATCTATAGGAGATAATTTTATCTCCTACAACATGATAATTATTAATCAAATATTATATTATAAATAAAAGAACTTATAATATAATAACGTATATTAAAAAAATAATTTTATTAAATTTTTTGAAAATAATTTTATTAAATTTTTTGAAGGGTTTGATCAAAATTCATTCTATTTCAAAGGACTCTATATAAAATAGTAATGGACTCTATATAAAATAGTAATATAATATTTTCTCATAAAGACTTTTACTCTATATGTATTAAAGACACCACTTGTTTTAATTTATTTTTTTGGCTTCTTTTGGCTTAGATGTTATGTCAAATTCATTTTCCAATATTCAATTAATTAGGAATAAAGGAACACATATATAGTGAGGGATGTGTGACTTGATATATCTAGTGAGGGATGTGTTAAAACTCAATGTTTATGCTTGATTGACTGAACTCATACTTCGATTTTATAACTTGCTTACTTTCAAGTCTGCTTAGTTAATTGTTTGTTCTTAAAAGTCCTATTATTTTCTGTCTAAGTCTGATCATTCATAAATTGATATCTTGCCTAGTTTTATATTAAGCATGCTTACATTATTCCATGTTTTTAATTCAAATTCATTGCTGAGGACAACAATGAGCAAATCTGGGAATGGTTTGATAAGTGTCTAAGACACTATGTTTTTATAGCTAAAAAGAGTTCAAATAATTATTAAAATAGTTAAAAATATAGTGTTAAAACAATAAAACAGTAAAACAGAATGAATTGCCAACAAATAAACAAATTCTAAATATTTGTTGTTGTTTCAGGTTGTTGAGATTGGAATACTGGAATAACAAAGTAACAAAATGAGGCAACGAATACGCGGAGCAATGGGGAAATCAGAGTTTAAATAATAAATAAAATAAAATTGGTAACGCTCGCTCCACTGCTCGCTAAAGCGAGCAAGTGGGCGAGCAGCTCGAAAAGTTCTTAGCTTAAGCAAGCAAATGGGCGAGTATCTCGAAAAAGTCCTCGCACGAGCGAGTAAAGGAGCGACCAGTAACAAGTGCTCGCTAAGTTGCTCGCTGAGTTGCTCGCTTCAGCGAGCTCCTCAGCGAGCGGATTCAGGAAATTAAAGCCATATTTTTCCCTTTAAATACAACACGAAGGAAGCCGTAAAAATTCATTCTGGAACGCGGAGAAAGACGAAGTCAGAGAAGAAGACGAAGGCAGGAGTGAAGAGGAATGCTGGAGCATTTCTTAGGAGAAGAAACGAATGCAATTTGCATCATTATTTGTCTCCATTAATCAAGTTTTACGATGAACCTTATTTCTTTTACTGCTTATTTCAATTCTGCATTTATAATTATGTCTAGCTAATTTACTTTTAGTAGTTAGGAAGATACAGAACCAATGGGTTCTTAGTTGATGTTTGTTTATTTTTTTGAATTACACTCTTGTCTTTGAATTATGCACTCAATCGGATATATATGATTAGTTTTATTTATGACTTGATCACTCGTAGATAAACATACGAGTCACATATGACAATAGGGATGTTGGTATGTGATTCCGATTAGTTGATTGCTGGAATTTGCATAATCTAGGGATAGACTTGTGAATTTTATAACTTGAGTTCTTGCGTTAATGCTTATTCTATGAGAAAGTAATAATGGATTAGGCTTTGGATTAGAGTAAAGGATTAGATTACCAAGGGATTGGGATTTAATCAATCGTAGAAAGAATTGTTAATAATTCAATCTTGAATGTAATCGTGAGAATAGACAAACACGTTAAGAAACCATTGAGGAAGTTGAATCCTAACTACACCTTTTTATTGAAAACTTAAATCAATTTCTTTTAGCTTTAATTAATTCTGAATTTGATTTCTTAAATATTAAAAAAAAAACCAAAAATAGTTTACAAATTCTGTTTTTTTATTTAATCACAATATTCTCAAAAACATCTTTAATGATCGATCCAACTTTAGTTAAATAAATAAATTATTGCTTGGTCATCAGTCTTCGTGGGATCGACAACCTTCTTATCACTTTATTACTTGTACGACCGGTGCACTTGCCGAGTTCGTCAACAAGTTTTTGGCGCCGTTGCCGGGGACTGATTTAATCAACATTAATTTTATTTATCAAATTATAGATTGGATCATTTTAATTTATTGTTATTTATTTTACTGTGTTAGTTTAAATATTTTATTGTTATTTAGTTTATTTAGTTATTTTATTTTAATTTGTTTGCTTTAAAAAAATTTTGTTTAGTTAGTGGTATCCGTTAGTTGGTCCATTGAGCCTTAGTTTTCTGGTTTATGCATCTGCGAGGCACTGTTAATCCCAGTGACCTACAGTACGAACCGGAGTTAGGACGTTTAGAAATAACTAATAGGAAACGTTTGACTGCAAAGAAGACACGAGAAGCATCAAGCTCCAACTCTGCGGAAGGACTAGTTATGGCGGAAGATAACCAAAATCCACCTGAAGAACTGATGAGTCACTTCTTAAACCCTAATTTCTCGCATCCAACTGCGAGTATTAGGAGACCTCAAATCCATGCCAACAACTTTGAAATAAAAGCCTCCTTTCTGAATCTAATTCAAAGTAATCTTTTCGAAGGAGACCCAATCAAAGACCCAAACCGCCACATCACTAAATTCCTACAATTGTGTAGCCTCATTAAAGCTAATGGAGTTCCTCCTGAATAAATCCGTTTGCTGCTATTTCCCTTTTCTTTAAAAGGAAGAGCACTTAATTGGCTGGAATTACAACCTTCTAATAGCATCGCTACGTGGGAAGAATTGGTTGAAAAATTCCAAAAGAAGTTCTTCCCATTATCCCGATTCTCTGAGTTGAAGGAACAAATTGACAACTTCAAGCAACTCGAAGGCGAATCTCTTTGCGTAGGATGGGGACGATTTAAAGAACTAATCAGGAGATGTCCCCAATACGTTCTATCTAATGGCGAGAAGGTCTGAATTTTCTACAAAGGGGTTACTCCGACTTATCGAGTACTTCTTAACGCTGCAGCTGGAGGGAGTATCGGAGAAATCACTCCCACAAGGGCTATTGAACTGATTGAGAAGATGGCATCTGAAGATAACGATGTCACACCAGTTCAACCTAAGAAAGGAGTGTTGCAGTTAGATGGGTACGGCGCTATGTTAGCCAAACAAGACAAGATGGATCAAAGGTTAGATTCACTTGTTAAACTCTTTACCCAAAATCAAATCTCTGCAGTTAATTCGCAATTTCCTGTAGTTTGCGACACTTGTGGTGGACCACACACTCCTGAAAACTGTGACACTATGATAACAATTGATCCAGCTTAGGTTCATGGAATTTGGAATAACCAGAGGAAAGAAAATCCTTATGGAAATACGTATAATCCGAGCTGGAGAAACCATCCTGGTCTGTCATACAAATTCGGGCATCAACAAAATAATACGAATTTCCAACAAGATCAACCTAATCAGAAGGCCTCTTGGGAAGTTGCATTTGAAAAGATGACTCAATCTCAAACAAATCTCGCAGAAGAAACGAGAGCATCTTTTAAGAATCAAGAAGCTTCCATAAAGAATCTGGAAAATCAAATTGGTCAGCTTGCTAGACAGATGGCCGAAAGACCTCCAGGTACTTTTCCTAGTGATACTATCCTTAATCCTAAAGGACAGTGTAAAGCTATAACAACAAGAAGTGGAATCGTAATCACACCTGTGGAAAAGAGTACCACTGCATCAAGCAGTAAAACGATTCAGAAAAAGAAAAGCCTGCTGAAGAAAACGTTGATGGTCATGTTGATAGATATGTCACAATTATTGGAGGACCATTAAATGATACCCCACGTAAAAAAGTCATAAAGAAGCCTTCTTTGGAAGAACGAATGAAAGCGTTGGGAGATAACCCG